>NC_064854.1:102397522-102697522 GCF_024139225.1 Suncus etruscus
CTGCAAAATTGCAGGATACTGGGAAAGAGATGTCAATGACTCAAAAAAGATAAGACTCTACTACACTGACAACTTCTCTGAAGGGAGTCCCTGTGTCCCAACATGTATTGGGGACTGTTAGCCTAGATACAAAAGTTGGATTCTTTCTTAGAGAAAGGGCCTTGGAACTGTGATTGAAAGACATGTTGAAGTTTGGATAGAGTGTCAGTTAATTGAAGTCACTTATTCCAGCATGTCCAAAGGCTCGTAGTTGGTTGGTGGAGAGGAACACTTTCAGAAGTCAGGAAGATATGGTAGCGGCCCAGAGAGGGAACATGGTGAAATCAGGTAAGAAGAGTATAAGCAAAGTATAAGCAAAAGTTAAGCAAAATTGGGTTGACATAATAGAATTGTAGAAATTAAATAACTCTAAAATGCCATTTATTTATCCTATTTGTGTAAAAAGCTAACCAATTAAGTGTGTTCATTGAATGCCTCTATCAATGAAGCCGAAGACAACAAACGAAAAACTTTTTTGGCACATTTTGAATAAGCTCCTTTAAATTCATTCTGTGCATTCTCATATTAAAGGAGAAGAATTGCCAATAAATGAAGTAGCTACATTTTGTTATGGAATTTTATCTTATTACTGCGATAATAAATATATTTTAAAAGATATACTGAACTATGGATCATATTTAGATAAGTTAAAAATATTTTATATTTCAAGTAGAGAATATTTTTTCAAAGCAGTCTGTTTAGAGGTATTTTTTTGTTAAGATTCCAAAGTCTTACTCTAGGATATCAAATGGAGAAGAGAAATTCAAAGCTGGGAGATATTTTCCAATGGCTAAGAATTGACTTCTGAAAGTTAAAAAATCTGATTTCTACATCTGGCTATGCCACCCTTGATTTTTGTGACCTTGAATTATTCACTTAATTTCCAGACATTAATTTTCAGATCTGGATATTGACCCTGATGATAATTCTATCAAGAGGGCTTAGCTTGAACTACAAACTCAATCATCAATCCATTATTTTAGTAAAGATTACCATTCAAATTAAAATATTTATTTACATTAAATAAATAAATAAAAATAATCTGTTTTTATTCTTTTGTTTATTTATTTTTGGGTTTTGGGGCCACATCTGGTGACACTCAGGGGTTACTCCTGGCTATGCACTCAAAAATCACTCCTGGCTTGGGGACCATATGGGACGCCGGAGGAACCAACCACTGTCTATCCTAGGCTAGAGTCTGCAAGGCAGATACACCTTACCGCACCGTTCCACTACTCTGGCCCCTTGATTTTTATTTTTTAAAAATTTAGGCACTGTGATTTACAATGCTCTTAATGATAGGGGTTCGGGTGTACAGAATTCTAACCCTCAACTCTCTCTCCCACCACAGCCTGTGGTAGTCTCCCTAATGTGAGACCTGTCTCTGATGTGGTAAATTCAGTTCTGTAGCCCATTGGTCAGCTTCTATTGCCTTTGGCCCTTTCTAATTTCCTTATTATGATTCTTTATGTTCCACATACGAGAGAAATATTTGGGTCTCTCGTTGTGTATCTCTGTCCCTTTCCTCTGACTACCTTCACTCTGTACATAATCGGACTCCTTGACACAATCTAGCAAAACTGTTGATTTTTACATCAAATGAAGTTGCAATCTGTGTAGATTTGTCTTGGACGTCAGAATGAGACATCAATGTAATTGTGATCAGTTTTCTGGGTCGGTGTTCATACTTGTAAAATAACAAAATAAGACCAAAAGACCTCCCAAAATTGAAACTGTCTTTTCCAGGATGGAGACATTCCCTTACACAGCAATCTGAAATCTGGCAGCCCTGCAGACAGGTGGGAGTATGCTGGGTCTAATCTGTTATGAGACTGTTTTAACAAAGCTGAGTGCATATCATAGATCATTGTCTTCTATTTTTCCACACTAGAATGCCTTTTGAACAAGATGTTTTATTTTCATGGTAATTTAATCATTAAATGTTATTAAATAGGGGTTATAAAAAGGCAATTGTTCTTCGAGAACTTGAAAATGAGTATTTCTTTTGAGCTGCCCCTGATTCTCCTTTTTGTTATGACCTTGGGATTAGTTATTTAGCTATTCTATATTCTAACTTTTTATGCAAAATGAGAAAAATGCCACTTTTATGAGCAGGCTATAAATTCCTAACTAATGCTTTCATCTGAGAAAATTAAAGTAAATGAAAATATTTTATTATTAATAATCTAATTCTCTCTCAATCTTTGATTAATACTGTTTTAATAGATGAGATTTTCAAAATTAGATTATATTCGATATAAAATGTTGAAGGTGGAAATTATACACAAATAGATAAATTTGAGTAAAAACCAATTCTCCTAAGAAGATCTAAAAGGGACATATTACTTGGGGAATTAAGCATAAAATAGCATAATCAGGTAGATTCTGCCTTCACTTGCTCTTTTAACCATTGTAATTTCAAAACTATTTTTATATTTTTGCAGTTTTGGAGGGAGCCTTTCAAGCAATGCTCAGGAGGCCTGGAAGTCACTCCTAGCAATTTTCATATAAGTTGTGTGGACCTGATGTTTTAATATTCAGCCAATAAGTGGTGTTTCTTGGAACTGGTAATTTTGAGGACCACCTCAACAGTGCTGGAGATGAGGCAGCAATCAGTTCAGAGATCACATTCTGGACCTGGCACATTCCATGTGTCACATTGCCATAATGGGCTATCTCCCAACCCCTGAAAATTTAAATAATGTAAGCACCACAAACTCTCACTCTGATTTTATTACTTTTAAATGTAAATGTTGTGTTGAAGAAGAAATGTGTTTTTTGTCTTGTTTTGTTTGAGGGACAAATCCACAGTACCTAGGACTCTAATCTCAGGGAATCACTTTGAGTGGGGCTTGAGGGAACCATGTAAGTTGTTGATAATTGACCTGAGGTCAGCTATATGCAAGGCAAACACCCTGCCTTCTTATTATCTCTCCATCCCCTTGCACTGCATTCTTACATCTAAGTTTTATCTTGTACACAAAACTTTCATATAATTCTCAAAACCCACCAGCTCAAGAAAATCCACTTTCCCAGTAACATTTCCACTTGCAAAATCAAAAGAAGAAAAAGCAAATAATTACACCAAATCAAAAAGTCTCATTATTAGGAGCTGTAGAGCTAGTTCAGCAGGTAAAGTGCTTGCCCTGTATTTGGCAAATCTGGGTTCAATCCCTGGAAGCCCATGCACTTTCTCAAGTCCCTAGGAGTTATTTTTGAACAGAGTGGAGAGAAAGGCCTGAGTAGATCAAAGTATGACCGACCCCCAAATAAAAAATAAACTTAACAAATTTCTACATGGGCTAACCTAAAAGACACCCAACTCAATAAGAGAAAGTGTCTACACTCAACACATTAGATGAAGAGTTCATATCCAAAATATGTATAAAAATACAAAGATCAACAATATAATATACAAAATACTATGAAAAGATGAAGAGAAAAAAAAGAACAGATACTTCTCTGAAGAAGAAAGACAGATGACAAATGAAAACATGATCATCAATACTTACCAAGAAAATCCAAATCAAGATAACAAAAATATTTCATTATATACTATGAGAATGACACAGCAAAATACAATGGAAACAATTTGTGATAAAAAAATTTTTTTTCATCTCCTGCTAGAAGAAATGTCTATTTCCCTGTGAAATACAATATGAAGATTTTTCAGAAAAGTAAGAATAGATACATCATATGACCTAGCATTCCACATCTGGTATCTACCCCAAAAATATTCATTCAAAAGAACAATGATGCCCTATTATTCATTGTAGTACTTAGTACCATATCTAGGATATAAAATTAATCCAAGTATCCAATGACAGAACAATGGAGATAAAAATGTGATATTCACACAGACACACAGAGACAGAATATTCTGAAACTGAATATTATAATAAAGCCATGCAAGTTGCAGCAACTTGAATGTAACTTGAAGACAACATCATGCTAAGGGAAGAAGAAAGACAAATTCTAAATGATGTTACTTATCTGTAGTATATAAAATAACAGAGTAAGGTAATGCAAGGAATCAAAGGAAGAATATCAAGATTATCCTTGATCCTAAATTGTGGAACTGAAAAGGCAGGGTGTAGAAAGAAATTGAGCGGAGGCATAAGAAAAGGCAAACAAGTGTGGCCCGAAAAACCAAAAAAAAAAAAAAAAAATGACTCCTGAGGAATTTTCGCTCAAAGATCACTTTTTTTTTTCTTTTTGGTTTCTGGGCCACACCCAGTGATGCTCAGGGGTAACTCCTGGCTTTGTGCTCAGAAATCTCTCCTGGCTCGGTGGACTATGGGACGCTGGGGATCAAACCAAAGTCCATCCTGGGTCAATCACGTGCAAGGCAAATGCCCTAAAAAAGAAAGAAAGAAAAGGCAGATGTGGAGTAATAGGAGTACGGGCCTCTGGCCTCTACATCAGTAGACTAGAGTTTTGTAAATATATAAATAGCTAAACCACAGAGCCAACATATATATAAGACCCAAACTATAATAAGCAAACTAAAAATGTGCCTTTAAAAAAAACTTAAAATATTTATCCATGGATAGACATGGAGATTATTATGCTGAGTGAAATGAATCAGAAGGGGAACAATAGACATGAACAATCTCACTCATTTATGGTCTATAACAAAAATAAAATATTGTATGGTAATAATATCCAGAGACAATAGAGATGAGAATTAGGAGGACCAGTCTATGGTAAAAAGTTTGCCACAAAGAGTAGTGAATGCAGTTAGGGTAGTGAAAGGTCCACTGTAACAATAATAGTTGGATCACCCTGGGCAAGAACTAGTGCTGAAAGGGGATAAAATTATATGCATGATACTCCTTCATTAGCAATAGTGCAAGCCACAGTGTCAAAAAAAGAAAGAGAGAAAAGAGAGAGTGAGAGAGAGAGAGAAGTAAAATGCCTGACCCAGAGACAAGAAGGAGAGTGGAATGGGAGAGAAATTGGGACACTGATAGCCAGAAATGTGCACTGGTGAAGGGTCAAATATATTCTATGACTGAAACTCAGTACAATTTTGTAACCACAGTGCTTAAATAAAATTTATATATATGCATATATATATTTATAATGTTCTTTGGAAAATGATCATAAATCTTACCTCAACTATTAAAGAAAAGAGGAAAGCATTTGGGGATACATTGATAAAAATTAGCAGTTTCTTTCTGAGTTGATGATAATGTTCTCAGATTTATTGGGCATATGATTACTGTTACTATACAAAAAGTCACTGAATTGTATACTTAAATAAATAAACTGTATAGTTTAGAAGTAAAAATAAACATGCCTCTCAAGGAGGTAGGTTGATAAGTATTAGGAGACATGGAAAACTATGAATAGAAATTGACACTAGAGGTGGAATAGATGTTAGAACATTGAATGTAGAATTTCGGATAATTTTAATGAATATTGGCATTTCAGTCAACCCTCATTTTGTTGGCTTAAGCTTTTTTTAACATCCTTTGATTCGATGCACAATCTTTCTAATATGTGTAGCACATTTTTATGGAAGGGTTTGAAAGTGTTAAAAAGACAGTGTCAGATATGTTATAAAGTTCTATCATTGAACTCTGCATTACCCTTCCCCTTTCATATTTTCCAGTTAACATGCACGCAGCTGCTCATGCCATGTAATCAACTGATTGTTACACAAGCATTTTCTAAAGCTATGACAATCTTAGATTTATGAGGTCAAGAAGTGCAGACTTAATCCATTCAATAGCTGCAATTTATCGTCTGATTATAATTGTATACACAAACACAGTAATGATTTAGATGACATAGTGTAAAGATGAAATCCGTTTATTTTAAAAGGGTTTCTAACCTTTAAAATATGTTGCCATGAACACCTTTCAATGTCCGCTTTTAACAACACAATTATTATTGTTTTATTGATCAGGGTTTTATTACAGATTTGACACTTATATTTCATGTTAATCGAAAAAGGTGTAATTTTTCTGTGCAATTTTAACAAGAATATGACTGTAATTAATTATATCACTATTATGTTTTCAGTGTCTAGAAAGAAGTGCTTAATTTATCACACATGTCTTCTGCAGCATATGGAAACCTCTTTTAAAAAGAAAGGGTATGTGTCCCTTTCCCCAGGTGATAGGATACGACATCGGCACTATATTTATAGATTTCTACTGTCATGCTGACCTGGTTTTATAGTGACAGCTCTTTTGAAATGGAATTGTACATTAGCACTTTAAATAGTCTGGGTGGCATGCAATATTATCAGTGTTTGGTCTTATAAGACTAATTAGTACTCATTCCTAAGCTAGCATGGATCTACTACAGATAAAGCAAAAGTGATGTGGCTGAATTGCATAAAATAGGCTTAATATATTTTTCAAACTTGCAAGGTTTAACAAATCACGCAATGCCTTTGCCGCCTGGTTCAACTGTGGTAGTTCTGTTTATTGACTACTTAAAACTAAGTTACCTCAATGGTTGTAAGTTTGATACATCTCTTAAAAACCCACACACACGCCTATATGTCTGTAGGTAATATTTATATTGACCTTAAATTTATTGCTAAGAATATTATTACCTTTCTAAATTACTGTTTCTTTTCCTTAATTATCTGAGAATAGGAGAACTTCTGTATATAGTAATGTAATTTATGTTTCAGAAGAAAATTTTAGAATAATTTGTATCTCATACTAATAAAGCCAAGGTTTTTCTTGTTCAATTTTTATGTTATTCAATAACAACCTTATTAAATCACATAAATTTACATTTCACTTTCCATAGTACCTGCATATATGAATTACATTTTATTATATACTGCTGTACTGTATCCATGCCATTAGAATTCTATTATTATTAATCCATAAATTCTAATTTATATATATGTATAATGTGACACCTTTAGTAGTCAGATACACGGTTTTTATTTTTAAAAAATTCTTACATATCCCAAGATTTGATCGATCTCTATATATTTTTCTAATATTTTTAGTTTGATGCTTATTTTAGCCTATTAGAAAACATTTGATTTAAGATTCTAAATGGAAAGGCATTAAATATTTAAAGAAATTTATAAACACAAAATTCTATATTGAACATTATGCAGAATGAATGAAAAAGTATGCCATATATTATAAGATGACAAATGAAGTAAAATCAATAGTTGAATTGGTAGTGTGTTCTACTGTAATTAAACAGTCATGCTCACTTGCTTTTCTGGCATAATGTTTTAAATAGCATAGTCCCAATGGAAAAACACAGGCTAAGAGTTTTTCCTCCTTAGAAAGAACTTTAGTCAATATTATTATAATTAATATATCTTTGTTTCTAATAGAATGGTGAAAGAAGAACAACATAGATTAAAATAAGCATTTCCTAAGCAATTCAAATGGTAAACAACAGTCCATATGTATTCTTGCCATGTCATCTTCAAAACACTCATCGATTTTAGATTTTTTTGCTCTGCTTTGTAAATTGTCCCTATCAGAACATTACTTTTTCCAAAGTTTATTTGAAATTTTATGCTTCAAATGAATATTTAAAAACTTTTCGGCCAGGAAGACAGTCCACAGGTTGTGGCACAGATCTTGCCAGATCTTGCATGTGTAGTACCCCAATTGGATCTCTAGGACCATATGGCTTTCCATAACATCATTAGATATATCTCAAGAGGCCCCCAAGCACCACACAGAATAGTAATGGTATCCCTATACTTTTAGTCCAAGAAGTATCAGACTCTTTATTGCTAGGGTTCAATAAAAATCTAAGCACTACTTGAGAATATCCCCCAGAAATAGTTTTGCGGGTCCAGAGCTATTGTACAGTTGGTAAGGTGTGCCTAGTGTGCTAACCTGGGTTTGATTCTGGCATCTCATATGACCCCTCAAGCGACAACGGGCCTATTTTCTGAGTGCACAGCTAAGAGTAACCCCTGAACATCACAGGGCATAGCCCCAAAAGCAACAAAAAAAAACAAGCCCAAACTGCCCAAAAGGCTATTTTGCTTTTCATTCCACCATTATTCTTCTAGCTTTCTTTCTGTTTGTTTAGTGAGGAAAATTGTTTTGTGTAGTTGAGAAGAAAGATGAGAGAGAGAGAGGGAGGGAAAGAGAGGGAGAGAGGGAGATGGATAGAGAGAGGGAGGGAAAGAGGGAGAAAGAGAAAAGGAGAGAGAGGGATAAAGATTGAGAGAGAAAGAGAGAGAGAAACAGTTTAAGAGAGAAACAGCTCCAGAGTGAAGAAGTAGAGAATAACTTTTAGGGAAAGATTATATGTAATTTCTCCAAAATATGTTGACCTGTTGACCTGGAGTTCTTTTCATATATAAAAATAAATCTAAGTGTTGTTCCTGGGAAACAGCATTCTTAGTAGTCTTTCCATATTCTTATTAAGACCTTCAAATTCTCCACTAGCTTCTTTGCTAAGGCATATACTTCTCTTTGAGTTGTGCCTTAGTTTCTGCATTTTCAAGAGCCCAGAATTTGCCTTCAAATAGATGTGGTCTTTGTGTGTTTGGGCTGTGTCAGGGCGGGACAATTTTTCTTACTTCTTATTTTTCAAAGGCTTAATACTGGGTCTTTTATCTGCAATTTTTCCCCAGTAGAGATATCACCCTCTTAAATCTTTAAGGTCTACATGCATGAAGATCTGTCTTCTGTAATTTCTTCAGGACAGCAAAAGGACACAGATCTTGTTTTTTTTTAAGGATGTGAAATCGCATGGTCATTAGAAATAATGGGGCCCAGACAATGGTTTATTGGGTTTCCTAGTGAGTTTCCAAGTCTTCAGACTATATTGCAGATAAAGTAGAGGACTTTATCAAATGTTGATTATGGTATTATTCAGCCACATTTATTGAGCATGTAATGACACTATTTCTAGTACTATTTCAAACTCATTTCACATAGTTGTTAAACACTTAAAGATTCTTACCCTTTAGCATCTAA
The DNA here is from genome assembly GCF_024139225.1 of Suncus etruscus. Taxonomy (NCBI): domain Eukaryota; kingdom Metazoa; phylum Chordata; class Mammalia; order Eulipotyphla; family Soricidae; genus Suncus; species Suncus etruscus. The sequence goes on from NC_064854.1 coordinate 102,406,498, forward strand.
AAAGATAGTTTAGCTTCTAAGGTGCTTGCCTTGCATGTGGCCCATCTGGGTTTCATCTCAGTTATCCTAGCTTCCATCCTGGGAACTGTATTTAGCTCTCTGAACACTCCAGAATGATTTCTGAGCTGAGCCAAAACTAAATCTTGATTAATGTGTTATAGACCCTAAACAAAACAAAACCAAAAACAAAAAACGATATTTGTTCCCTTAGAATTTATTATCTAACAGCAATTAAAAAAGAAAATTAACATAGTAGTAAATAAGTAACTAGAACATAACTTAGAATTTGAAAGTATTTGCAAGGTAAATTAATCATGTAATTCTCTGCTACTGAAGTAGAACTGGAGGATATCATGATGAGCAAAGTAAGTGAGACAAAGAAGAAAGACAAATACTCGGATGAACTCACCTATCTGTGAATACAGAATAATAGCACAAGGGAAACCAATGTATTGAAGCCAGGGACATTTAGATTACTCAGTAATGTGGACTTTAGAACTGAGGATAGGTCAGTAAAGAAACTATACAGGCAAACAACAGTAAATCATGAGGCAGGAACCCCTCAGATAGACTCATGTCATAGAGGGTCTTGTCTTTTCTTTCTTCTCTTCTCTTGTCTTTTCTTTTAAAAAGAAAATTCCCTTTCTTTCCATTATTTCTTTCTCCTTGACACATTTGATGGTGTTTAGGGTTTACTTCTATTTTTGCCCTCAGAGATCACTCTTGGTGGGGACTCTGTGGACCATTTGAGGTGCTGGAAATTGGAACCCAGTGGCCATGTGCAAGGTAAGCATACTGTGTTATCTCTCTAGCTCCTACATATATTACTTAACTATAAATCTGAACCAAGGAACCAACAAAACTGAAAGCATAAACCTAAATTACAAAAGACAAACTTAAAAATATGCCTGTGAAGGATGCAAAAAGGGGTGTAGAGAGGGAAGCTGGGGACATGGATAGAGGTAAATTGACACTGGTGATATAATAGGATAATTGTGTAACTGAAAAACTTTGAATAAATTTATAATTCATGGTGGAAAATTATATATCTAAAACTCAAAGATGAATAATTTTGTAGATCAATTAAAAAGCAAGTTAATAAAAATAAAATAATTTAAATAAAAATGGAAGTGGTATGGAAAAGGGAAGAAAGGAAGACCAGGGTAGAAAATGAGTGAGGATGTAGGGTTAAAATTTTTAGCAATTTAGTCTGAGGAACATTTATGTAGCAAGTCTTATCTTCAAGAATAGAGAGACAATTATTTTTTTACCTAAAGGAGTGGTGTTCTATATAGAAGCCAAAGCTGTTCTAATGTGTAGGGTGGTGTAGTGTAGTGTAGTGTAGTGTAGTGTAGTTTGTAAAAATACTGAGGCCAAAGCCAAGGGGGAAGGTTCAGAAAAACAAAGAGGAATTGGAGCTGTGATAACAGACTAAAGAAGAACTAAGAACAAATTAGGTCACAGGCTTTCCTCTGTTCTGAATAAGATTTCATGTTCTTGCAGGGAGTTGAGCAGTACCCTGTGCTTCTTTACTCATGTTTTTAAGAGAAAATTTTAGCCACTCTGTGGAGGAAATACATTTGGAAAGAGAAAAATAACAGCAAGGGATTCAATGGAGAGAGAAGGGAGGATCAAGATGGGACATAAGCAGTTAACAGTATTATGGAAAGATGTAATCTGGGATTAATTTATTTCTATTATTGATATTAAAATGCTTTTCATATGGAAAACAACTTGGAAATCAAACTATTTAGAATAAACACTTCTAATTTTCAGAATTAAGATCAACTTCTAAGAAAAGATTTTTTTTAAGTATAATATTTAGTATTTATAAAATTGCATAGGATCTTTTTCTCCTTAAAAATAGTTTTGTTTTTGTGGTTTTTGTTTGTTTGTTTGTTTGGGACCACACCCAGAGGGGCTCAGGGATTACTTCTGGCTCTGTACTCAGAAATTACCTCGTGGCGGGCTTTGGGATCATATGGGATGCCAAGAATCGAAACCCTGGTCTGTCCCAGGTTGGCCACAATGCAGGGCAAATATCCTACCACTGTGCTATTGCTCTGGCTCCGCCAAAACAGTAAGTTTTTATATTCTTCTACATTGACTGTTTCGAGGACCGATTCAAATTTGAGGACTTGATTCAAACCATTCTATTTAGCTGTTAGACTATTAAGATTGAATTTGAAGCATCACACACATTTTTCTCTAACAAATACTTTTCATCCCAAGTTCACCTTAAATGAGAACTCAGACCTTAGACTTGTAGCATGAACCGTTATCAATGACATCAAAGCATGTTTTAAGCTTTCAGATCTGGAAACAAGCAGTAAAAAGAAATAGAGATTCTAGTCCTCCTCAGACTTTAGTACATAAAATAGATACCCATATCTTATCCTCACACACAGTAGAAGGAATAAATGTGAAGACTGAGACTTGTGAGCATAGTCCTGTGGAAGCAGTCAAAAGTTAAAAAAATGCTCAGAATAAGAAGTAAAGGTGAAAGGAAGTTAACTATTTTCTTCTTGTTCCCACATGACACAACAAGTACTGAATCATGCAATAACCACTCTCCTTTTTCACCATGTGATTATTTCAGCCATGTGAGTTTCCTGACTATATTTGAGGACAAATTTACTGTAATATAAAGCACATTATTCTGCTGTGACGTGAAACATAATGTCATTAAACAACTAAATTAAACAGATTCACATTATGAAGGCCACAAAACTTTTGGGGGAATAACAACTAGGGTGCAATACTCAGAAGTAAAAAGAAGGGGCCGGTGAGGTGGCGCTAGAGGTAAGGTGTCTGCCTTGCAAGTACTAGCTAAGGAAGGACCAGGTTCGATCCCCTGGCGTCCCATATGGTTCCCCCCAAGCCAGGGGCGATTTCTGAGCACTTAGCCAGGAGTAACCCCTGAGCATCAAACAGGTGTGGCCCCAAAAACCAAAAAAAAAAAAAGAAGTAAAAAGGACCCCGGTAAAAGCAGTAACATATTTTGCAGCTATAAGACAAATACTAACAGGACAATTAAATTAGTGTTTCCATTATAAAACTAAAGCTTGAATGTAGAACTGGTCAGAAGGTGGGCAGTTATTAAAAAAAAATGGTAGCATGTTTATGGAATTGAACAAGTCTTCTAACACCAGATTTGAGTGGCTTTGGTTTATAACATAAACCGTGGTCTAGGGAGGTTGTAAGAGATGTGCTTACATGACATTTTCTATATTCTTTGAGATTTGGTTTGGCTAGATGAGTTTTGTGCTTTTGTGTATAGAACCTTTGGTCTTTGGTATAAACAAAAATAGAACTGTAACCATTCCCACAAACGCTATCTCCATGTTTGAACCAGCCAGCTCCATAGACTCACTCTTTTTCTTGATTGAAATGTAAACTGAGCCATGAAAGATTATGGTTACACTGGCCATGCACCAGAAGACTGGCCATCTCAGAAGGAGAGATCGGGTCAAGCCCCACCCTGCAGAAGAAAGGATACCTGCTGCATTCATTACCTACAATAGCCATTTTCCTGATGACCCTGCCTCATTACTGACCCTCTGTGATAACTTCAGTGACCAAATCTGACCAAACTTCAGGTATATGGGTTCTGAGGTTGATATCACTAGGCTTTTTGGAGCAAGTGTGGGCACCCTCTCCCCATATCTTCCTTCTTCCAGAAGCTCTGGCAGCTGGGTACAAACCCTAAAATTTGTAGTATCAGTAATAGTGCTGTGAAACACTGGGAAACTTGGTTTAATGCTATCATCCCTATAGGAATATACCAAAGTAACATACTGGATATATAATAAGAGTTTACTTGACCTTCTGCCATTGTATTAATGACTTCATTGGAGATAACATACTTTTCTCAAATGTGTTTGCTACTGTACTCTTTCTTTTTTCTTCCTTTTTTAACTTTCTTCTCTTTTTATTTTTTCTTTCTTTTTTTAAATAACTTTGTTCTCACCTATCTAGGAACAAAATGTGATTATAATCAATATGTCAATTACGTGAAAAGTATTATAAAATAACCTTTCTTCTGATTTCAAAGTTAAATATACAAAATTTTAGTACTTAGATTTTTTTTTCTCTTATTCTATCAATCCAAGGATTTTAGTTCTTTCAGATACTTTATTTCCTTCTGAGTAAGTTTTCTCTTACAGATACTATTTTTGTGAATATTTTTTGCCTGGCTATTCCTATGCAGGTCTTAAACCCAATGCCTTTTACTCGGAAATATTTTCCTGTTTTTATCCTTCAACTCTACTAAGTTGATATTAAGTCACATGTTCTCAGGTTAACAAAATTTTGATTATACTTACTATTATTTTAGTTATATAAGAATTATTCTGATTATTTATCACATCTCCATCACTTACAATATGTAAGAGTTCAGAGGGCAGGAATCATGCTTTATAGTATTTATAGTAAATACGTTCTCTGGCATATCACAATAAATATTAGATCAATGAATGAATCATCATTTAAAGGAATATAATTTACAGAAAGTTTTTACAAAATTTGATATTAGTGACCTATCAGATTTTAAGAAGATTAAATTCCATTCCCAATGACAATAGTCATTAAGTTCTCCTTAGTTTTTGTTTGCTTATTTATTTTTCTGTTAAGTGTGTCAAGCGCTTAAGAGGTTCCAAGGGATCCTTCCTGTGATTTATTTATTATTTATTTATTTATTTATTTATTTATTTATTTATTTATTTTATTTTTGGGGGGGACACCCAGTGACACTCAGGGGTTTCTCCTGACTAAGCGCTCAGAAATCCCTCCTGGCTTGGGTGACGATATGGGACACCGGGGGGGACCAAACCCTGGTCTGTTCTAGGCTAGCGCGGGCAAGGCAGATAGAGTCCTTACCACTTGCGTCACCACTCTGGCCCCCTTCCTGTGATTTTTAGCTTAACGAGTTCAAACTAAAAAGGTGCTGCTGTATATGTCCTGTGGTGCTGGGAGTCAAACTCAGGTCAGACAAATTCAAATGTACCGTAAGCCTAGTACTATGTTTCCAGCCCCTAAGATTTCCATTTTTATGTTTTCTCACCCAAAAATAAAATCTTATTTAGTTTCCAAATTTAACATTCTCAGAACCATCAACCCACAAGTTCCTACAAATTTTTTAATTCAGGATGTCCCAGATAAGGGTAAGATGCTCAAATGCCAGTACTTAAATAGATACAGACTTTTGCAGCATCAAGTGAGATGGGGGAAGTAAAAATGAAATTCAGGCTTAGAACATACTACAAGGGTACCATGTATGAGAATTTAAAGGGTTGACAATGGCAGTCAATTGGTGGCATCCTGTTTTTATATGATAAATCCTTTTACAACCATTGTTTTATTTAGGTTGTCCCTGTGGAAATGAGTCTAACAAGTTAAGTTGGGTTCATTCCACCTAAGATCATGAAGATGGAATTCCTAGCAGGTCACACCCGGCAGTACTCATGGGGTACTCCTGGCTCTATGCTCAGAAATCACTCCTGGCAGGCTTGGGGCGACCATATGGAATGCCGGGATTCAAACCACCGTCCTTCTGCATCTAAGGCAAATGCCCTTCTGCTGTGCTATCTCTTTGGCCCCTATATCTTTAAAGTTTTTTTAATCTTGCCTTTATTGTGTTGAGATTGAGACATGCTAAAATAAATAGCTCCAGTGTCTTCTTTCTTTGCAAAATAAGAAATCTTTCTAGCTGTAGTACTTTTGTGATCATGCCATATGTACTTTCCTAAATAATAAAAACTGAACATCAAAAAAAAATACCTTCTCAAAATGGATATGTGTTTGCAGTTTCTCTTCAAATGTCTGCTACAGGGCCGGAGAGCTAGCACAGTGGTAGGGCGTTTACCTTGCATGCAGCTGACCCCAGACGGACTTTGGTTTAATCTCCAGCATCCCATATGGTCCCCGAGCCAGGAGTAATTTTTTTTTTTTTTTTTTGGTTTTGGGTCACACCGCAGCACTCAAGGGCTACTACTGGTTCTACGCTCAGTAATCACCCCTGGCAGGCTCGGGGTGGGGTGGAGGGACCATATGGGATGTGGGAATTCAAATTATCATCCTTTTGCGTGCAAGGCAAATGCCCTACAGCTGTGCTATCTCTCTGGAACAATTTCGAAGTGTGTGTCACTAGGTGTGGCCACAAAACAAACAAAAATGTCTGCTATAGTAATCACAATGGTTGCTTGCAATACACTAACATTTCCAGTAAATATGTGCTTTGTTGAAGTTTAAGGAATTTGGGTACAGATTTTCATCCATTTTCTTACTTGGTCTTAGTACTGTCAGGCAAATTGTCAGAATCTGAGTTCAATCTTGAAAAATAGCCTACTGGATAACACAGAACAACAGTCATTCCAAGTTTCCTGGACATGTCATTTTGAACGTAGATGGCCTAATACTACTGAATTGCTCTGTGATTTCTGAATTGCTTAAGAAAGTAGTTAACAAACAAGCTATGTTTTCAACAGGAAGTTTAATTTTAGTTCAACATAGGATTCTGGCAATAATACTGACTCTAAAAAGGTCTCGTTGCTGATGTACAAAAATAACTTCAAAAAATATTTATCTCTGTTGGATTTGACCTCAACAGAATTATTAGAAATATTTCCCAAGTAGGGCTGCAAAGAGACTCTTGCTCTGCATGGAGTCGACCCTGGTAAAAATCATTGTCATTCTGAGCATGCTTTCACACCCTCAATACTAAAAACTTCAAATATACAACAACATTGTGATTTCTCACATAATCCTCAAAGATGAGATAATATTGATTAGTTCACAATAATTGTGAAATTAGTGTTTCTGGGTGTTCACGCCTTTGGTATAAGAAATAAATAAGCTTGAAACTGAACATATATCTGCTGGGTAAGAGAGATTATTAGAAACTTTTGAGGACATGTCAGAGTGCTACTTGGATAAATTTCTTCCATACTGCTAATATTGAATGGTAGCTGAAAGGGGGTGTTGGAAATCATTGTCTATCAATCTTATTTGATGAAGAAGCTAAAAACCAATTAAGGTATGTGAAAAATCTTCTCATTGTTTGTTCCAAACTAATCTCTTAATATAGGTTTTAAGTCATTTTATGTCAACTGCTTTTTGCAAATATACCTTGCTTTCCTCACTATCTAATTTTTATTCATTGTAGACAATATATGGTGACATTTTGGCTATCAAGACTAGCGAAGAAGTGTCACATCTAGTTGGGTGAGGCCAGTAAATAACCTGCAATGTAATAAGTAGTCCACTCCATCCTTCAACAAATAATCATCCAGTTGGTAATTTCATAGTGTCTAAATTGATAAAGACCTGTTAGCTACATTCACAATTTATTAAGATTGGGTAGAAACCAGAGTATTTTGTCATTTTTTGTTTATTTGTTTATTGGTAATACCTGGTACTACATATGGCTTACTCATACATAATCCCTGTTTGTCCTTATGAGTTCATATGTGGTGTTGGGAATGAAACCCAACATCGATGGGTTTGAACATCGATGTGCAAGGCCAGCAACCCATCCACTATACTATCTCTCCAGCCTAAGAATAGATTTGGGACATTGGTGGTGGGGGGTGCATTGGTGAAGGGGGTGCTCTTTACATGACTGAAATCATACAACTACAATAATATTTGTAATCATGGTGTTTAAATAAAGATAATTAAAAATAAAAAATTTTTGAAAAAAATAGATTTTGTTTTTGTAGAATCTTTATATTCTTAATGAATAATAACTTCTTATCCATAATGTCATTATAAAAATATATTTTATTTTATCAACTCAAATCCATTAATTTTTCTACATTAAGTAATAACATGATTGATTCATTAGTTAATTAATTAATGAGTGACATCCACTGTTATAAACTTGGTATTTAGCACATTTTAGACCATTTGATATCTTTCATAATAATTGGAGAACATTTGGGGCTGGACCGATAATGCAGCTGTAGGGTGTTTGCCTTGCACGTGGCTGATGAAGAACGGACCTCAGTTCAATCCCTAGAGTCCCATATGATCCTCCAAGCCAGGAGTGATTTCTGAGTGCAGAGCCAGGAGTAATCCATGAGCATCACCAGTGTGACTCACAAACAACAACAACAACAAGCAAACAAGCAAACAAAACATATAAACATATAAAAATGTGTTTAAACTTTGGTACTAGAGTGATAGCACAGCCAGTAGGATGCTTGCCTTTCAGACAGTCAACCTGGGTTAAATCCTCCGTATCGCATTTGGTTCTCTAAACACTGCCAGGAGTGATTTCTGAGCTCAGACATAAAAGTAACCTGAATGCCACTGGATTTGGCCCGAAACTTCCCCACCCATCCAGGTGTTTAAAAGTAAAATAAAATAAAGCCCATTTAATATTTCTAATGACCTTTAGAAAACATAAAAGTTCTGTGTCCTCTATTTGAGGACTTATCCATGTATTATAACTCCAGATTAACATCCTTCACTTATTACATTTATTAAAAAGAAAAAAGCTAAATTCACGGTTTTTATACAAATATAAAATTAACTGCAAAAAGTTTACCCACAAATGAAAGGACTTGTAACCTGGTTCAAAGGAAATTTTTGAATAACAGAAGCCAACATATAACATATAAACATAGGAATATTGCAATACTAGTAGTTACTATCCCTTTTGGAGGGTATAATATTTTTTCTTTCTTTTCCAACCTTCCAATCACCAATGCAAACCTTTATTTATTTTTATTTTAATTCAAACCCAACTACAGACATGTTTATAAACATGATGCTTAAACAGACACTATTATAAGAAAAAATTAAAAATAAATCTTCAGTCCATTTTTTTTTCTTCTCTTATGTTTATTCCTAGTCTTCCTCCTTTTTCCTCCTCTTCTACTTCTTCCTCTTCTTTTACTTTCTCTTCATTTTCTTCTTTCTCTTCCTCCTCCTCCATTTTTCTTCCTCTTCTTCCTTTTTTCATTTTATTCTTCTTCCCCTACTTCTTCCTATTCTTCTTCCTTCTCTTCCTCTTCTTCTCACACTTCCTCCAACTCCTCTTAATATTCTCTTCCTGAATCACTGGGACTCCAATGATTCCTATGTTGTTTCTGTTGAGTTTATCAAAGACTTCTATTTTATTTATTTATTTATTTATTTATTTATTTATTTATTTATTTATTGGTTTTTGGGTCACACTCTGCAGTGCTCAGGGATTACTTCTGGCTCTAGGCTCAGAAATCGCCCCTGGCAGGCACAGGGGACCATATGGGATGCCAGGATTCGAGCCACCATCCTTCTTCATGAAAGGTAAATGCCCTACCTCCATGCTATCTCTTTGGCCCCAAAGATTTCTATTTTAATTTGTTCACATTTTTTGAGTAGTTTATTCATTGTCTAATCATTTACTTTAAGGTTCTTTTCCAATCTCTTCTTCTGTATGGAGTTGTTCTGCGTCTCATCCTCTGGCTCACTGACCCCATCCTCAGCTGCTGTTACTCCCTTGGAAAAGCTTTCCATTGAAGTTTTCATATCTTCTATAAGTATTTCAAATCTGTTGTTTGAGTTTGGAGTTTTATTGAGTTCTATCATTGTGGTCTTTTCAGCTCAATCTATGATGGCTTTGATTTCTTTGAGCATCCTCCATATTAATATTCTAAATTACTTATCTGAGAGGCTTTTCAGGTCACTTCATTCTATTTTTTTTTAATTTATTTAAACACCTTAATTACATACATGATTGTGTTTGGGTTTCAGTCATGTAAAGAACACCACCCATCACCAGTGCAACATTCCCATCACCGATGTCCCAAGTCTCCCTTCGCCCCACCCGACCCCCGCCTGTACTCTAGACAGGCTCTCCATTTTCCTCATACATTCTCATTATTAGGACAGTTCAAAATGTAGATATTTCCCTAACTAAACTCATCACTCTTTGTGGTGAGCTTCCTGAGGTGAGCTGGAACTTCCAGCTCTTTTCTCTTTTGTGTCTGAAAATTATTATTACAAGGGTGTCTTTCATTTTTCTTAAAACCCATACATGAGTGAGACCATTCTGCGTTTTTCTCTCTCTCTGACTTATTTCACTCAGCATAATAGATTCCGTGTACATCCATTTATAGGAAAATTTCATGACTTCATCTCTCCTGACAGCTGCATAATATTCCATTGTGTATATGTACCACAGTTTCTTTAGCCATTTGTCTGTTGGTTGTTTCCAGAGTCTTGCTATGGTAAATAGTGCTGCAATGAATATAGGTGTAAGGAAGGAATTTTTGTATTGTATTTTTGTGTTCCTAGGGTATATTCCTAGGGGTGGTATAGCTGGATCATATAGGAGCTCGATTTCCAGTTTTTGAAGGAATCTCCATATCGCTTTCCATAAAGGTTGAACTAGACGGCATTCCCACCAGCAGTGGATAAGAGTTCCTTTCTCTCCACATCCCCGCCAACACAGTTTATTCTCATTCTTTGTGATGTGTGCCATTCTCTGGGGTGTGAGGTGGTATCTCATCGTTGTTTTGATTTGCATCTCCCTGATGATTAGTGATGTGGAACATTTTTTCATGTGTCTTTTGGCCATGTGTATTTCTTCTTTGTCAAAGTGTCTGTTCATTTCTTCTCCCCATTTTTTGATGGGGTTAGATGTTTTTTTCTTGTAAAGTTCTGTCAGTGCCTTGTATATTTTGGAGATTAGCCCCTTATCTGATGGGTATTGGGTGAATAGTTTCTCCCACTCAGTGGGTGGCTCTTGTATCCTGGGCACTATTTCCTTTGAGGTGCAGAAGCTTCTCAGCTTAATATATTCCCATCTGTTAATCTCTGCTTTCACTTGCTTGGAGAGTGCAGTTTCCTCCTTGAAGATGCCTGTAATGTCCTGTAGTGTTTTGCCTATGTGCTGTTCTATATATCTTATGGTTTTGGGGCTGATATTGAGGTCTTTAATCCATTTGGATTTTACCATCGTACATGATGTTAGCTGGGGGTCTAAGTTCAATTTTTTGCAAGTGGCTATCCAATTGTGCCAACACCACTTGTTGAAGAGGCTTTCCCTGCTCCATTTAGGATTTCCTGCTCCTTTATCAAAAATTAGGTGGTTGTATGTCTGGGGAACATTTTCTGAGTATTCAAGCCTATTCCACTGATCTGAGGACCTATCCTTATTCCAATACCATGCTGTTTTGATAACTGTTGCTTTGTAGTACAGTTTAAAGTTGGGGAAAGTAATTCCTCCCATATTCTTTTTCCCAATTGCTTCGTGGTAAAGTTTAAAGTTGGGGAAAGTAATTCCTCCCATATTCTTTTTCCCAATGATTGCTTTAGCTATTCGAGGGTGTTTATTGTTCCAAATGAATTTCAAAAGTGTCTGATCCACTTCTTTGAAGAATGTCATGGGTATCTTTAGAGGGATGGCGTTAAATCTGTATAATGCCTTGGGGAGTATTGCCATTTTGATGATGTTAATCCTGCCGATCCATGAGCAGGGTATGTGTTTCCATTTCCATGTGTCCTCTCTTATTTCTTGGAGCAGAGTTTTATAGTTTTCTTTGTATAGGTCCTTCACATATTCAGTCAAGTTGATTCCAAGATATTTGAGTTTGTGTGGCACTATTGTGAATGGGGTTGTTTTCTTAATGTCCATTTCATCCTTATTACTATTGGTGTATAGAAAGGCCATTGATTTTTGTGTGTTAATTTTGTAGCCTGCCACCTTGCTATATGAGTTTATTGTTTCTAGAAGCTTTTTGATAGAGTCTTTAGGGTTTTCTAAGTAGAGTATCATGTCATCTGCAAACAGTGAGAGCTTGACTTCTTCCTTTCCTATCTGGATTCCCTTGATATCCTTTTATTGCCTAATCGCTATAGCAAGTACTTCCAGTGCTATGTTGAATAGGAGTGGTGAGAGAGGACAGCCTTGTCTTGTGCCAGAATTTAGAGGGAAGGCTTTCAGTTTTTCTCCATTGAGGATAATATTTGCCACTGGCTTGTGGTACATGGCCTTCACTATATTGAGAAAGGTTCCCTCCATTCCCATCTTGCTGAGAGTTTTGATCAAGAATGGGTGTTGGACCTTATCAAATGCTTTCTCTGCATCTATTGATATGATCATGTGGTTTTTATTTTTCTTGTTATTGATGTTGTATATTATGTTGATAGATTTATGGATGTTAAACCAGCTTTGCATTCCTGGGATGAAACCTACTTGATCGTAGTGGATGATCTTTTTAATGAGGCATTGAATCCTATTTGCCAGGATTTTGTTGAGGATCTTTGCATCTGCATTCATCAGTGATATTGGTCTGTAATTTTCTTTTTTGGTAGCGTCTCTGTCTGGTTTAGGTATCAAGGTGATGTTGGCTTCATAAAAGCTATTTGGAAGTGTTTCTGTTTGTTCAATTTCATGAAAGAGTCTTGCCAAGATTGGCAGTAGTTCCTCTTGGAAAGTTTGATAGAATTCATTAGTGAATCCATCTGGACCTGGGCTTTTGTTTTTCGGCAGACATTTGATTATGTTTTAATTTCATCAATGGTGATGGGGGTGTTTAGATATGCTACATCCTCTTCCTTCAACCGTGGAAGATTATAAGAGTCCAAGAATTTATCCATTTCTTCCAGGTTCTCATTTTTAGTGGCGTAGAGTTTTTCAAAGTAGTTTCTGATTACCCTTTGAATCTCTGTCATATCAGTAGTAATCTCTCCTTTTTCATTCCTGATATGAGTTATCAAGTTTCTCTCTCTCTCTTTCTTTGTTAGGTTTGCCAGTGGTCTATCAATCTTGTTTATTTTTTCAAAGAACCAACTTCTGCTTTCGTTGATCTTTCGGATTGTTTTTTGAGTTTCCACTTCGTTGATTTCTGCTCTCAGCTTTATTTCCTTCTGTCTTCCTATTCTTGGGTCCTTTTGTTGAGCATTTTCTAGTTCTATTAGCTGTGTCATTAAGCTACTCAGGTAAGCTCCTTCTTCCTTCCTGATGTGTGCTTGCAAAGCTATAAATTTTTCTCTCAGTACTGCTTTTGCTGTGTCCCATAAGTTCTGATAGTTTGTGTCTTTATTGTCATTTGTTTCCAGGAACCTTTTTATTTCCTCCTTGATTTTATCTCGGACCCACTGGTTATTGAGCATGAGACTGTTTAACTTCCAGGTGTTAAAGTGTTTCTTCTGAGTCCCTTTGGAGTTCACAAATAATTTCAGAGCCTTGTGGTCAGCGAAGGCAGTCTGCAAAATTTCTATCCTCTTGATCTTATGGAGGTATGTTTTATGTGCCAGCATGTAGTCTATCCTGGAGAATGTCCCATGTACATTGGAGAAGAATGTGTATCCAGGTTTCTGGGGATGGAGTGTCCTATATATATCCACTAGGCCTCTTTCTTCCATTTCTCTCCTCAGGTCTAGTATATTCTTGTTGGGTTTCAGTCTGGTTGATCTACCAGTGTTGACAAAGCCGTGTTAAGGTCCCCCACAATTATTGTGTTGTTGTTGATATTATTTTTCAGATTTGTCAACAGTTGTATTAAATATTTTGCTGGCCCCTCATTCGGTGCATATATGTTTAGGAGAGTGAATTCTTCGTGCTCTACGTACCCCTTGATTAATATAAAATGTCCATCTTTGTCCCTTACAACCTTCCTGAGTATAAAGTTTGCATTATCTGATATTAGTATGGCCACTCCAGCTTTTTTATGGGTGTTGTTTGCTTGGATAACTTTTCTCCAGCCTTTTATTTTGAGTCTATGTTTGTTCTGACTATTCAGGTGCGTTTCTTGAAGGCAGCAGAAGGTTGGATTGAGTTTTTTGATCCATTTAGCCACTCTGTGTCTCTTAACTGGTGCATTTAGTCCATTGACGTTGAGAGAAAGAATTGTCCTGGGATTTAACGCCATCTTTATTTCAAAATTTGGTGTGTCTTTTGGGTAGTCTTGTCTTAGATTAGGTCTTTCAGTTTTTCTCTTAAGACTGGTTTTGTGTCTGTGAAGTTTCTGAGCTGTTTTTTTGTCTGTGAAGCCATGTATTCTTCCGTCAAACCGGAAAGTGAGTTTTGCTGGGTATAGTATTCTGTGTGAAGCATTCATTTCATTCAGTCTTGTCACAATATCCCACCACTGCTTTCTGGCATTGAGTGTTTCTGGTGACAGGTCTGCTGTAAATCTCAGGGAAGCTTGCTTGAACGTGATTTCCCCTTTTGATCTTGCTGTTTTCAGAATTCTGTCTCTATCTGTGGGATTTGTCATTGTGACTAGGATGTGTCTTGGGGTGGTTTTTCTGGGGTCTCTTTTGGTTGGTACTCTTCAGGCATGCAGGATTTGATCACATATATTCTTTAGCTCTGGAAGTTTCTCTTTAATGATGTTCTTGACCATTGGTTCTTCCTGGAAATTTTCTTCCTGGGTCTCTGGGACTCCAATGATTCTTAAGTTGTTTCTGTTGATCTTATCATAGACTTCTATTTTCATCTGTTCCCATTCCTTGACTAATTTTTCCATTGGCTGCTCATTTGCTTTAAGTTTTTTGTCCAATCTCTCCTGCTGTATGGAATTGTTATGTATCTCATCTTCCACAGCACCAAGTCTATTCTCAGCTTCTGATACCCTGTCCCACAGCTTATCCATTTTGTCATTCACTTCGTTTACTGACTTTTTCAGTCCTGTTAGTTGACATGTTATTTCAGTTTGGAGTTTTGTGATTTCTGTCTTCATATTTTCTTGGTTCTTATTAGTGTTCTGTTCAACTCGATCCATGGTTTCTTGGAGTCCGTTGAGCATCTTCCATATTGCTAGTCTAAAGTCCTTATCTGAGAGGTTGATTAGTTGGTTGGTCATTATCTGGTCCTCAGAATTGTCATCTTCATTCTCTATGTCTGATGCTGGCCTGCGTTGTTTCCCCATTGTCACACTTGTATTGTGGGTTTTTCTACGTGTTGTGGTGGTATTCATTGTCTATATGATGCAGGCAGCACACTCCTCTGGCTCCACCCTTTCTGGATGGGCTGACTTGCCTCTAAGGGAGGGGAGTCCTCCGTGGATGAAGCCTCACACTAGGTCAAATCTTAGGCCCGAGCATGTAACAGAGAAGACAGTCCGGAGAGAAATGTTTGCTTCTGTGATATAGCACCGTTCTTAGTGTGATTTTTCCTTCTTGTTGCAATGGAGTTCTTTCCGTAGAAAGAGTGCACGGCCGCGTAGCGAAGCGGCCGTGCTTCGCTGGAGCCTCTTTTTGCTCCACTCACAAGAGTTTCATGCAAAAGGACAGTAGACAGACATATACAAGTCAAACTCACAGTTTTTCACAGTTGGGCCCCACTGGGCTGGTGTACTTTCGCGGATTTTCCCTGCCTGGTGTCACACGTAGGGAGCCGGCTTTTGCAAAGCTTTGCCGGTTTTCATGCTCTGTAGTCCCTCCCTGAAAATGGCGTCTGGGCGAGTGAGGTTTCTGGAGCCTCTTTTTGCCCCACTCGCAAGAGTTTCATGCAAGAGGACAGTAGACAGACATAGACAGGTCACACTCACAGTTTTTCACAGTTGGGCCCCACTGGGCCGGTGTACTTTCGCGGATTTTCCCCGCCTGGTGTCACACACAGGGAGCCGGCTTTTGAAAAGCTTTGCCGGTTTTCATGCTCTTCATCTTCATTCTCTCTGCATGGTGTTGTCATGTATTGTTTCCCCATTGCAACACTTGTATAGTGTTTTTTCCTATGTGTTGTTCTGGGGTTACTATGCCTTTAAGCAATAAGATGTTTAACATTTACGGTCAACTTTTTCAGAGAAACAAATAATTGTATCTCTACAAGTAATTTATGTAATTTATTTCCTTCATTATGAACAAACATTATTACTTAGACAGACTCCTATGTAGTTGTAAAAAATAATTCAGACAATACATGTTAAAGTTGTATAATTCTATGGAGTTGGAGAATCCCAGGTCTACCAGAACACCAATTACACATTGTGATCTCTCTTGCCTATTCCCAATTTATTGACTATCTTTCTCAACAGACTAGATTTAAAGTTCCTGAGTTATGAAGAATCCTTACAGGAGTCCAGAAGCATTTATTTTCAGAACTTATTCCTTCATTCTCCCCACAAACACTGAGTTTTGTTTTTGAGAAGTCCTACATGATTAGGTCAGCTAAGCATATACATTTTAGACCTCATGTTAGTTAGAGAAGAACATGTTAATTACTCAATGTAAAAATAAACCAAGAGAACACGTTTTTCTCACTGATTGCCTGACTGTTTTCTGGTACTTACAGCTGAGAGAGAAATTAAATTACCATCACTGATTGGAAGTTCAATGCTTGTTTTTATTTGGGGAGCAATCTGGAAACTGAGATGTTATTAGATATAAAGGCAAAATGTGATCTCCATGTTGAGTGTTTCCTACTTAGAGAGATGCAGAAAGATTTCTAGAATCAAAAGTCTTACAGATAATAAAACCAGGTTTGTCTTATATTTTAGTGCAAAGGATAAACTGGGCGAGTTTTGTACATCTGTACAAAATTTGTACATTTTAACTAATTAAAATGAAAACAGCATCTTCTAGAAAATCTATAATCTACAGAAAGCAGCAGATAACACAAGGTATACTTGTAATCCTCAAATCTTTAGGTAATCATTGTTAACATAACTGGATCGGTTTTTCTCTATCATACAACTTAGCTCTGCTGTTCTCTCTGTCATTATTTTTCTATTTTTTTGTAAAATTTTTCATTTTTTTAAATAAACTATTTCAATTCAACCACATATTTGTTTAACTTATTTTGTGTAGTTATGTTCATACTCATATTTCTATATCCATTAACATTTTGTAATCTCTGATATAAGTGACTGTGATATTTTGTAATGTATAATTTTTATTTAAATACTTATTACTAATTAGGGCATGCTGGTTTTCATTTCTAATTTTGAAGCATATTAAACAATTAAAATAACTTTATATTTACATTTTATTTGTATTCAATGGAAGACAAGATATATGTTAATCAAATCAAATTGTTTTTAATTTTTTAAAACAACTCATAGATTTATTATTTTATCAGAGCTTTCATCATTAAATCTAACAAAAATAAACTGAGAAAGGCAGAAGTTTATTAATTAACAAAATTGTTATGTAAGATAGAAAACAACATGATTTTTGATTCAGTTAATATCATAAAATAAGACTATTCTAAATAACAAAATTTTTATGTAGTTTTAATCATATAATCTGAAATATTTCTATCAGTAATTCATAATAATATGTTGTTTCAAATATAAAATATTAGTATAAAAAAGAAATAATGCATGAGTGCTATTGTAAATAAAAATTATTTTAATATTCTAAAAACATAATGTTTGAATCTGATAATTACTCTTTTAGAGGTAAACCTGAAAGCTGGGAGAAATGGGGAGACAGATAGAAATTGAAGGAAATGATCTTATAATAGCATACATATATATTTTTTCATTTTACTTTTGTGCCTTCCTATTTAATGAGTCTTTCATAAATAGTTGATGAAATTTTATACTGTAACTCTGATTTCAACTTTCTCAGTTGAGTCTTGTACCAATTATAACATAATATTTTTAAATTATTATTATTTATAATTTTAACATGCTAAATACAAGACTTATCCATAGTAGATCACAGTTTTTATTCTTTATGATATTTGTGGGAACATTTTTAATAGATGATGCATGAGTCAATTCCATCTACATTTTTTAACTGGTGTAAAATGCAAGCATAATTTATTTTAATCAATGTAGCCCTCAGCCATTTCAAATATCTTAAGGGAAAGGAATGGAAATCTCTGGAGAACAAGAAAACTGAAAAGTGTGAATCACCCAGATTTCTCATTTACCCATGCTAATTAAGACCAAGCATTTGAAAGTTACCATCTGAAGGAAAATTAAGCCAATTAACCCACTGATGAAGATAATTTTCAATATTCTATCAGGAGGTAAAAATCCTCACCAACCTTCTTTCTCAGTGGGATAATTTTCATACTGTCTGTGAGAGCTAAGAACTTAAACGAGTGTCAAGCCAGTTCTTTGGGTTCTAATTGCAACTTTTATTTAAATTCTTATTTTCTGCCCCACAGCTTAGTTTCTGATTGGTTGGACCTGATTGCTTTCAGGCTTGATTAAGTTTTATTTGTGGGACTATAGAAACTGGTATGGATGAACATTCTCTGAGTGTAAAGGGAAATCCTACAAATATCTAGCTTTAATATGTCAAATATGACTACGAACTACAACAGGTGTGTTACAAAAGCATTAACTTTGTAGCATTAATTACTAGTAATGATATCATAAAATGCATAAATATGTACTTTTAGAACTAGATAAATTATATGATAAACTGAACATATTTATCTATTTAGGTATATGCAACCTTTTGTTTTTTATTGTCTTGTTCCAATAATTAGATTAACTAATATGATCAGCATTTACAAAAAAATGATATACTACAGTTAAAATACCTTTACTGACAAACTGAACAAGCTATGATCTTTTGTTGTTTCCAGGAGACATAATTTTTAACATTAAATGAAATAAATATATACAGTAATAAAAAGATCTAGAATTTTGAGAACTGTATTAGTTATTTAAATACTTTGGTATTTCAGATAGCACTAAATTGGAAGACCTAATTTAAATGAAAAAGTAGTGTTTATTAAATTAATTTTTTAATATTATGATTTTAAGCTATCTACACAGTCTCTCCATATGGACAATCCAAAAGGACATTTTTTATCTTTAAAACCACCCCACAGTAGCTCCATCACAGTTATATAACTGTTACTAGCCTAGTGTTGTCTATTTTCAGCTCAAATTTAGGAAAATATTAGTACCATACTTCTATGAAAAAATCAAAATGACAGTCTCTAAACTCCCACAGTCTCCATTAGATATTATTTCTGAAACCAGATCAGACATTTAAACTTCCCTAAATACAAACTTAACAAGGTAAATACAAATATAAATTATCAAGGTAATTTCTTAACTCGAACATAAATGAAAACTGCCTAATGATATTTTTAAAAGGCAGCAAAAGTCTGATTTGTATTGATTTAATATATTTATAGTCAGTATTTTAAAATAAAAAGCACAAGATTTGAGGATAGTGCCACTCTATCAGAGATGTTCAGAGAGCCTTAGAAAAAAGTTTTTGTAATCAATCTTTATGATTACCTGCCAAAGGAAATTAATGATTACATTAAACTATATTTACATAATATTTTATGAAAATAATAGTTTTCACCATATCGTGATTCTTGGGAAATAAACACTGAGAGCTAGTCACTGTTTTTGTTATCAAACATGATACTATATACAATTCATCAACTCCCTTCTGGAAACAAATGACTGAAAAATTTAGCAATACCTACCTGATTCTAAGTTTTCCTTGATCTGGCAATTTTTCCTGATTGTTTTTTACCCCTGAGTGGAAACAACTGTGATAGTTCAACAATATCCACCTAAAGCATAAGAGAACACATAGGGAAATTCTCTTTTGTATAGCAATTCACTTCAAGTAGATGTCATATAGGCAAAGACAATGAATCATAAACTCTAGTTTATTGCAAAGACTCTCCTACTGTTTATGTGTTTCTCTTAAATTTTTTACTGCTTCTTCCAGTCATTTAAACCTGTGAGTATGGTTTGAGGAAACAAAAGTGTGTTTTATTTTTATTACAAAATCATGAACTAATATATAAAAGCATGCTCTACCATAATCTTGATATGTTTTTATATCTATCTACTTACACAGAAAGTTTCCTACAGAAGGCTCCCTGTAGAGTACACCTGAAATACATATTCAGAAAGCAGTAAGTGAAAAAGAACTGGCCCTGGAGAGAAGTTGAGTATAAGGTGATTGCAGCTATCTCTCTCTTTTCTTATGGGACCTCTCAAGCTGAAGAGGCTATTGAAGAACAGTCTGGTCTGAGTTGAAGATCCTGTGTTTTTGTATCCTTTTATTAAAGGCTCACTGGCTGTTTGGTACACAGTACAAGGGAATGTGAGGTAAAGACACTCATCTAGAGGTCATCCGATGGAGTGGAATACCATGATACTGGCTGTTTGTAATCAACTTTATAGCAAAAAAGGAAAGGACATTAGCTGACCACCATTTTGCCAGATACAACTTGCTTAGATAGAATAAGAGAATTGAAAGATTGAGAAGATATCTCTCACTCTTTAGGGTTTTAAAGGATGGATTTGTATTTTGCCTTGTTTCTGATATCTCCAGACTGGAGAAACAGATATGAGAACAGCTAAATTTCTTTTTCTTCAAAATTAGCTGAGAGAAGGATGTTAAACTGCAATGGACCTAATGGGTAAAACTAAGGAGGGATAGCCTTAAATAATTAATTGATGGATGCCATTATAAGATGATACGACCCACATAAGATCAGCATAGCAGGACATTAATTTCAAATAGCTTCAATAAGTCCTGGATCTCAGCAGAAACAAAAGTGGTAGAGCCAGATAGAAAAGGATGTCCTGATACTTACTCCATTTAGGGATAATATTTTTCCCTCAAATCTGACAAGTGAAAAAAAAGAGGAAGAAATGGAGGGAGAGGTCCACAATTGACTGAGAAAATCTCAAGAGGAAAATATACAGAAAAAACTGGATTTAGCTAGAATTTTTGTCCATTATCAGGTGAAATGTATTTAAATAGAAGTGAGCATAGTATATGAGAACATTATCTTCACTGTATATATATACTTTTTTTTTCTCACTGCTTTGTCTAAAAGAGAAAATGAAGAATTCCAACCATCAATGCTATTATGAGTAAACAAAATCTGAGTATTTAGGGTTAAACTCTTTTTTTTGGTTGTTGGGCCACACCCGTTTGACGCGCAGGGGTTACTCCTGGCTATGCGCTCAGAAATCGCCCCTGGCTTGGGGGGGGGGGACCATATGGGACGCTGGTGAATCGAACCATGGTCCGTCCTACGCTAGCCCTTGCAAGGCAGACACCTTACCTCTAGCGCCACCTTCCCGGCCCCAGGGTTAAACTCTTGATTTAACATTGTAATCCAGGCCTGAGGTGTTAGCATAAGAATAATGAAGAATTACTGAACCCTAATTTGCAAATTATGAAGAAATTTTCCAATATCTCTTCTCTTTCTTTTATAAAATCCTGTTTCTTTCTTTTTTTTTTTTTTGGTTTTTGGGTCACACCCGGCAGTGCTCAGGGGTTACTCCTGGCTCTAGGCTCAGAAATCGCTCCTGCCAGGCTCGGGGGACCATATGGGATGTTGGGATTTGAACCACAGACCTTCTGCATGCAAGGTAAACACCTTACCTCCATGCTATCTCTTCGGCCCCCCTGTTTATTTTCAATTATAGTTAGTGTCTTTTTAGAATGATATAGAAGGTGTGTGGGTGAGGTTGGGCAGAAGTCCTTTATTCTTTCATTATATGTCCTTTCATTTTGATGGTGCACTGGAGCATATAACACAGGCTAGGTTCCTTTAGTTCAAATGGTTGGTGAACTGGAAAAGGGGGTGTTATAACCGGAGCCAAACAAAATCTATTTCTAGGGTGAAGAGGATCTCTCTCTTCTGATGCCCAAAGCTTCTGTACTCATAAAGGTCTTTAGTTTCTGGTAATCGCCACCATGTAGTAAACAGGCTTGGCAGAAAAAGCAACTAAAAGGGAAGAGCAGTGGAAGGAGGGGAGATGATATTCTAGTTGAATCCCTGAATCAAGTTATCCTCAATATTGAGATTACCCTTGGTTTTTGTTATCTTTAACTAAGAATCAAAAGATCTTGATAAATGCATTTTCCAAAAATTATGAATTAAAGAAAGAATGCAGGTACTATCATAAAGTGAAAATTAGATTAGGTGGCCTCAAGTTGTTCACTGCCTTAGGGAAAGGATGTGAAAGGGAGACTTCAATAGAATGATAATTGAACAGGTTGTTCTGACTAGTGCTCCTTATTGATTAATGTCTTCAGTTTTTTTTTTTTTATTTTTGGGCCACACCCAGTAATGCTCAGGGGTTACTCCTGGCTATGTGCTCAGAAGTTGCTCCTGGCTTGGGGGACCATATGGGACACCGGGGGATCGAACCGTGGTCCGTCCAAGGCTAGCGCAGGCAAGGCAGGCACCTTACCTTTAGCGCCACCGCCCGGCCCAAGTCTTCAGTTTTAAATAAATCAGTTTAACCTGCTGATGTCTTGGTTCTAGGAAGTAAGTTGACCCATCCCAAAGGTGATTAATATTGACAAAGGGTTGATATACTCGGAGGAATAGGAACTTTATAAAAGGCTAAAACCCTTGTTCCATATAGTTTGATGGTTTTTCTCCAAGAGGCTCCATTTTACATGTATAGAAAAGTATTTTGAAACTAGGTATAAAGTCAAAAGAGAGATGACATCACAGTTTACTAATATCCATGATACGAATTTGAGGGGAGTATTGACAGTAGAATCTTATTCTCCAAACAGAAACCGTAAAATGTCGCTTATTCCAATGTCTATTTCCTGTGTAAAAAAAAAAAGATCCCTTAAATAAGCTTTTGTTAGCTTTTTTTTAGGTGATTCATTTTTTAATTTTTTTTAATTCTTTTTTTTATATAGTACAATTTATTACTTCATAGAAACTTACTATGCACAGTAGTAAACTTCTACTGAAATTTGATGGGATTTATCAAACAAAGATTACAAACACAAAAACTGCCTGTAAATTTCTTTTACATAAAGTTTTACAAATTGTACAATATTAAAATAGTTATTCCTGGAGATATTGATCCCTTTTAGTAGTGTTACATGATAGTGAAGTGTGTAAAGAGAGGGGCTGACACATTACACACGAGTAGTTTAAATTATCTATAAAAATATGTAGCTTGTTAAATACAAAGCTGACCGAGTTCTGCAAAGTATAGGTAGAAAAATCACTCCATGTTCTATTTAGGTTTATTTCCATCACAACGGAATAAATATAATAAATAAATATAATGTAAAACAGTATTTTACTACCCCTCCACGAGTAAAACATTGCTAAGATACAGAATATTTACAGTAGATAGGAGGCCAGATTTGTCCCAATTAACCTTGTAACTAGATGTACTCTAGTGCGTATTAATGACAGTAATGAGATGCAGACAAGACAATGCATTAAACATCATTGGCATATAAATTAAATTCACATCCAGTTTAGAAGGAATAGATACCTTTATGTACTGGACATGGAGGGAAATTATTAAGAAGCTATTTCATAAGAAAAAGCTAATTAGAAAGAAAATTCAATACTTTCTCTAGTGCTCATCTCCATCAGTGTTGGAAACAAGTTGGACCACGAACTAGGAAATTGTTTCCATTGAAATTATTGTGCCAGAGATGAAATTAATTTTATGATTGTCCCAAATGGAAGCTACAGTAGATACAAATACTTATATACCCATTATCATTTTCCTCTATATTGGCCTACATTTTAATTTGCTTAGGTTTCTATCTAAAGCTTATGAATAATTTAAAATGAAACTTCTCCTGTCTTTACGGCAAAATAATGATAGATGGAAGAATAAGATAGACGTTTTCTGTATACAGAATCCAAACTCAAGTGCAAAAAATGTAAAATATATGCAGAAAGCTTTTTTAAAAGCCATTTCTAAACTATATAGTTCAAGATTAGCTCTGTGTCCAACATATCACAGGACTCTTGTTTAGCAGATTCAGTAATTAGCTAGAAAAATTCCAAGCAGAAGTGGGGTGTTTGCTGATTTTTCTTTGAAGTCTATGTCCAGTATCTTAAAGGAGCAGCTCTTATTTTTGTTTTTTGTTTTTTTTTTCTCTCCCAGAGCTAAAGAGATAAAAACAATTGACATTTCAGAAATTTCATCAGGACTTTGACCTCTCCTGGCAGTTTTTAGAAACTATTACCATATTCAAAGCTGAAAATAAAACTGGATGTTCCCAGTTGTCAAAAGGTAACAACTAGTGCTTTTCTTTCGAGATGTAAGTAAAAAACAAATCTTGCAACAATAAGCTCCCCCTAAAAGGAGGGGGCGCTCCTCCCACTCACCTATGCAATAAACATGAAACAATCAGGTTGGCACCGACATTAAATACAATAGTGTCAGAGCCACCATCAGAAATCAATCAAAGACATTTTCCTTTTGTAGGGTTTCTTTTCTTTGCTTTTTTTTTTTTTTAACTCGCAGCAATTCTGAGAACCAAAGAGGAAAAGCAAGCTTCTAAACAAAAAACGAAATTAGTAACAGCAGACCCATTGCCAAGGGCAACATGCTTTTGACAGAAGATGCGATGATGACAGATGAGTCCTTATTCCTAGTCTAAATTTTGTCTACCAAATGAATTCATAATATCTTAAATATTATCAACCACGTTTTACTCACCTTTGTTCTAGGGAAATGGAAGGGGGGGGCTGTGTTGGCAGAAGTCAACAGAGGTGTAATTTCCTCTATTCCCCCCTTTGTCGTTCTCCCCCATTTTCAGTTGACAGTAATTGTTAGAGTTTGTCTCCCTCTCTCTCCCATTCTCTTCATCTTGTCTTTATAGTCAAGGATCTTTTTATCCTCCTTCTTCTGTTGCAAAGTTGCAGTTGTCTAGTAGTAGCTTCTGCCACTGGGACTATGAACTTTTAACTGATTTAAAACACTCAACCAAAATCATATTTCCTTTAAAAATTTCTTTCCCTGAGAAATTCAATTCAAATGATTTCATTTTTAATGCCAAAAAATTGTTTGGATACATTGAGTGTAACCACATTTTATAAATGAGAAATAAGTCTCATTTATGAAGTTATGTAATTAAGAAAGGGTACATTAAACAAGTAATATTGGCATAATCTCAAAATTTGTTTAGCAAACTATTTTGCACTCTGAATTGGATTTTTTCAAAACCTCCTGAGAAAATCAGGCATGTTTTAACTATATTAATAAAGAAATGAGGCTCAGAGATCATTCATCCAAAGTTACACAGTAGGTGACAGTCCATTGCTGTCACATCTCTAAATAATACCCATCTATTTCACACCATATTGGGTATTTTATTAATAAAATAAATTTTATTAATAAAATAAAACTTTCCTGGCATTCCAGTTGTTGTTAATTTTCTTTTTTTGATTAATTTTCAACAAGTCCTAAATTCAAAACATATCCCCTTGATAAAGTCTTTTATTTCACTGTGAAAACTTATTGTAAATCTAATATGAAATGGCCAGAAGATTTTTCTCCCACTCCTGAGATGGATGAGATTACATGGCTAAATGATAATGTTTTTTTATATCACAAGACCAAAGCAAACCAGCTGTATACTGAATATTTTCTGCTCTTGATACAAGTATTGATATAATAAATGTTTAGAAACTATACATTTTCTAGAGTTGTCAATAGAACAAAATTATCTAAGACAAACATAGAACACGAATCAAAAGTTATGCTGGAAAGTCTGGATTCTCCCTTTTCCTACTTTTTCTTTGCCTGATAAGCTTCAGAACAGTTTCCATAAAGGACTAGCTAGAAAACAATATCGAGCTTTGAAGCACACTATGTTTAGACAGACTGTAAAGGTAACAAAAGGTACAATTAGCAGAAGGGACCGCAAACTAATAATGGAAGAGCTATTTATTATTGAATCATCTTCCTCTAATTTTAGAAACTAAAGAACCTTCATTTCCTATTGTCCATATTTTAATTAATGCCTATTATTTTTCCCTAAATAGTGCCCTCTTTTGACATGCTATTTATACACACAATTTCTGAAAATATACAGAATATGCATGCCAAGCAGAATCTTCTCAAAATGTTTTGTAAGAAGTATTTGGGTCCCTTTTGTCTCAGGAATGTCTTGAGGACAAATTTTCAGTTGTGTCCTCTACAGGGTATTCTAGCTTTCAGTTTCTTTTTATGTAATTTAAATCTATTTGATGTATTTTGATTACTCTGCATACATTTTCTGCTACTGAGATTAATTTGGCTTCCCTAGGACAGAATTACAATAAGGCACTTTAGTTGGGTGCTGACTTGACTTTCTAGTGCATTTCAGAGTGTTTTGTACAGGCCCACTTGTTCTAGAAACATAAAACATGTGCTTTTAGAAAGCTTATTTACGTATAAAAACTGATATAGAACTGTTTATCCAAAATGAATGAAGTGTAGCAGCCTGTTTATTGACGCAATAAAATCTCAGTTGCTATAAAGAAATAATAAATATGGGACATAGAGCATATCACCCAAATAGTCTAAAGAAACTCCCAGAGAGAGTATATAGCATCAGAGTGCTTACAGAGGTTAGTCAGTTTAAGAGCCTTCAGAGCACATCAAATACTTGACATCTCCATTTGTGTAATATTTTGATTCCTCCCCCACCCCAATTTCTTTTTTTTAATTTTTTTATTGTGACTGAAGTTCATTACACAGAATTATTTACGATACATAGTGACAATAAATGAAGGGCATTCTCACCACCAATGTTATCCTCCCTCCACTCTTATTCCCAGCATGTCTCCCACATCTCCCTCCTTTACCCCCCAGAATCCTAGTGCAAATGGTCTCCACCTTACAGCTTGTTATAGATTGGGTATCTATTCTGTTTGGTGTTCCAGTCTGGTCATTTTTATTTACACTACATGTTCATATGACTGGTCCTGGTATCATTCTTTTCCCCCCTCAATTTATGAGGCTGAATGATTCAAATTATGCTATTCTGTTGGAGATAAAAAGGTTAAGGAAAAGAGGAGAAAAATTTGGTATCAACTACTAAAAAAAATCACCGAATAATAATAATAAAAAGTGGAAAGAAAGAAAAAAGTGGGAGAAAAAAAGAGAAGGAAAATAATATCAAAAAACAAACAAAAAATAAAACAGAACAAAACCAGAAAAAGTGCTGCAGTGGCAGGGTTTGTGTTACCCCACTTTTTTTTTTTTTTGTATAGGCACAGCAAGTATTGGGGAAGGAAGGAAATTCCCATGGCCTAAGAGATTCAGGGTTTCTCCACTCTTGAAGCATATTGTCATGGGAACAACCACTGGCTCCATACCTGCCCATTGCCATATCCCAGGGCTGGTTTTTTTTTTTTTTTTTTTTTTTTTTTGTGGTGTCAGGAACCTTTCTTCTCTGTTGTGGATGATAAAAATAAGGCCACTATAGCAAGCAATCTTGATATTATTGCAGGTCCTAGGACAGGGCCTAGGATAGAGTCTTTAAGGTTCTAGAGGTACTGTTCCTCCATTGTTGGTGTGTTCAGTTTTCTGTATCATGTGCTCCATGTTTTTGCTTGTTCCCTAAGCTGAAGTCTAGGAAATTATGGTTCCAATGGTTCTGCTCAGTCTCTGTTGTCAGAATTGGGCCTCTGTACTAAGAAGTCTTGATTTTTGTAAAAGACCTGGGTTATTGCCTAGGGTAGGGTTTTCCTTAATGGTCTCAAGTTACATTCTGCCCAGTCACAGTTGTCAAAGTCAGTTTTCTGTAGTTAGTGCGCTTATTTTTTATAGTTTAAAAGAAGATACATCTTCTGATTTCCACTTAGTGTTAGGTGATGTGATAGGACCTCCTGATCTTAGGTCAAGTTTTCATTTCCTCGCTGACCTCGTTGTCATAATAATACTGGCACAAGTATATCTCCCAACGCAACTTAGTTCCTGGTGTTGTTGCATGGGTTTGTTTCAGTTCTACGTCTGGGATCTGGGATTTGAGAATGAACTAACACTATCCAATCTCGTGGAGACTGAGTTGTATCCACATGACATATGTCCAGGATGGGAGGCACCCTTGTATGAAAAGTGTGAGTTCTTATCCTTAGAAGATAAGATCTTGTGTCTGAGTCCACGATTTCCCCTTATTTACTGTGCCTATACAAAAATGTATGGTGTCCTTTTGTATTGCTGGTGCTATTCTGGGTAAAAATGACAGGCTACACGTACAGTATCTGTGGTGTGGTCTGAGCTTTTATCCCAGGCAAGACGTTTTCTTGGTTTTTGACCAAGCAGCACCAAAACTGGTGAGCCACTCTGATTTCTTAACATAGGAAAAAGAGGTTTCCAAAAACTTATTTTTAGGATATTTTCTTAAGAATTGTAGATTCTATGATAGTTTTTTTTAAGTGTCAGGTTGAAGATGCTGTCATTTTCAAAGTTAGATTTTCAAGTCTAAAATATAAAATATATTATTGTGAGTCAAGCTAAACTATATATATTTTTCAATCTGTAGGAGAAATATGACATGCAAATGTGGGTGATATGTGAAGAACACCTTTATTCAGGGTAGTGAGTTAGGTATTTTATTTTGCTCAGGATGTCATCGATTGTTTGATCCTTGATGTACAAATAAGACCTCTTGGTCTTCTAAGAGCCTTTCACTGTACTAATTTTCTTCTGCTTAATCACGCCATGTCATAACAGGTTTCTTACTGTCAATAGTATGGGACAGGAAACTAGGTAAAACACTGTGAGTGTGCTACAGGTCTGTGCTGTTCTGGTTCTCATCAATGCTCACCGTACCATTTGTAACATATTTTTAGAGCAAATATTGCTACACCACTCATTGGTGTATGAACAAAATCACCATCTAGTGAACTGACAACATTTTATACATCTTATTTGAGGGGGGAATGAGGGGTGAAGTGGTAGTACTCTGTCTGGGCTGACTCCTGGGTTATTTCCTGATGGTGCTTGTGGGTCCATAGAGTGTTCCAGGAATCAAGCTTAGGTCAGGTGTGTGCAAGGCAAGCACTAACCTTGCTGTGCTATCTCTCTGGCTCGGAAATATTTAAATGTTTTCTTTTTCTTTTTCTTAAATTAAGTCACCATAAGATATTCAGAAACAAAGATGTTGCTAGTCAAATTTCAGTCATACAGTTTCCCCATCCCTTCACCAGTATACACCTCCTGCCATCAATGTCCCCAGTTGCCTTCCTACTCCACCCCACCTCCACCTCTGCTTGCCTCTATGGCAGACATTTTCCTTCTTTTTCTCTCTCCCCTGCCCATTTATCTTTTTTTAAACACTGTGTGTTTGCAAAAGGATAATCATAAATATCACTTTACCTCCTTTCAGCACCAGTTCTTGTTCTGAGTGATCATTGCCAACTATTATGGTCATAAAATGTTTTTAGACCCTATAGCTAGTATGCACATCTTTACCCAAAGTTTAAAGAAAAAGTAAACATTCAATTGTTTCTCTTTTTAAAGAACCATTGTAAGTCAAATGTTTTTAGTACGTACCAGATATAAAGAAAACATTAAACATGTAATTATAGAAATGTCATCAATCTGATATATTCAAAGTAAGATGACCTATGACATGATGTGGACTTGACTCTTACATTTTATCATATTTAAAGAACCGTGTCTGATCATTTTGATCACTTTGTAAGATAAGTCCATTATGGTTAATATGTTTTTTTACATATTCAATTTATGAAGTTTAACTGCATCTTTTAATTTCATCAATGTTGAATAAGTCCTTTAAAAGCTTTTCCTCATTAGTGTGGAAGGAAATTGAAGGAAAAGTGAATAAAATGGGTTGTGAGATCATTAAAGTTATTTAAAACCAGAAGGAAATGTCCTTTTTAGTTTCAAATGTCTGAAGGACCTTTTGTTATATATATTAGATGTTCATTGTCACATATTGTATGTTCATTGGAAGCTTAAGCAAAATTTTTCATCCTTATGTGCATTTTATCACCAATGTTTAGTACAAGAAACAAACATTTCTAGTCTTAGAAATAAACATTGCAGAAGATATTGTTGATTCCATTATAGTAAGTGGACATAGTGAATGTTTTTCATTTAACTAATGTTACTAGAGGCAGAAGAAAGTTCTGACGAGATATATTTGAGAAGATTCATATAAAATGAATTTTCTATACACAAATCAACATTAATTTTCTCATTTAAAATCATTAATTTTAGAAAGATTCAAATTTAAGCCAACTAAATCAGACTGTAACTAACCAAAAATATAGTAAAATCTCATTTGAAAATGTACCCTAAATCTTCATTTGAAAAAGAATCCTATTAAATATACCTATTTTGACAGCAAAGAAATCTGCAATGTTCTGATCTCTTAAAGTAGAACAGATCTAATATTATTGTTTTAACATTTTTCTTTATAATATCTATGAAAAACATTTTATTAATGAGAAATACACTTATATTTGAGTAAAACAGTATTTAAAGAGCTGCTTTGGACATGTCATTTTGTTAAAAGTTGAGGTATCCAATCACCTATTAAAGACTTTATAAGAGAAGTTCTGACAATAATTTTCAATATTTTACAATAACTACACTACATTTCTATTTGGATTATGGGCTCTTTAACAGTATTAATGCAGAGATTATTTCTGAAAATTCTTGCACCACAAATGTAGGCCTGAACTCTCAATGTTTATAGTCTTTGTGTTGTGTGCTACTCTGGCCCAATTATGCTGCGTGTCACCAAGGCCATTACCTGTGGTGCTAAGAGGAGGTATAGAATATGATTCAGGGTTTTTCATATAAAGGTATGAGATCCAGCTCTCTTATCCACAATGCCTCTCTATCTTTATGGTTCCTTCTTTTCGACAGTAAGACAATTTTAGCTTCTTATTTTCATAAACTCATTTTGTGGCTTTAAGATACATCCTTACTGAGTTTAGGTAATAGTAAGAAATTATTTTAAAAAATAGAGTGAGCTTAGACTTTATAGACTTTTCAGTCTTCTTCACAATGATCAGATAGAAGTTTCTATAAAGCCGTACAGTAAGGAAATCTGTTTTGCTTTGATTAAGCTAGTTTGTAACTATGCTCCAGGGACCCTTTCTCAGTACCTTACATATATATAGACCTCCTGGAAATAGAGCAGATATTTGCTTTCTCTCTTCCAAGTATGGTCTGTTAATATCTTGTATATTTATTTTTCTTAAATATTTTAGCAGACAAGAAGCCTGGGAGAATGACTAAGAAGTAGTCATCAATCAAGATCTCGAGTGACAATCAAGATATCGAGCTTGAAAATTGTACTTTCTCTATTTCCACAGATACAAAATGAACTGGTAACTTGGTTTACTAGAATCTGGCATTGTGCATGGTGGAAGGTTAATTTTAGAGTAGATTCACTTGGAGGTCTAATAAGGGCATCAAACACTAGCACAGGGAAAGATGGAGAGGTACAAATTCATTTGTAATTCCAGGGAAAAATATTTAAATTTAAAAGCCAAGCCTCCGAAGGACTAAATGACACTGAAGTTAAATATATCTTACTTTGATTTTCCTTCTTCAAATTCCTGATGACAAAGAGGAAAGTAAACAGGAACACATTTTAAAAAATTTTAAAAAGTATTCAGTCATACTGAAATATTAGTTGTGTCTTAATTTGACCTTTGTTTTCAAAGCATCAGAAGGATACAGTCTGCATTTCATTTTATAAAAGAAACTACATGCCACAGATATTAAATGATATAGCAAAGTCACACAGTGACTTTGGGAAGGAGTTCCCACCAAGTTATATAGCTATATTTAATGGTCAATATTTAAATATTTATCTGTAGCTATTTTCCAATATGAAGCCTCAGTTTGGGGAAACTATTTTCTTTTAATATATTTTTGTATGCACTAACTTTTAAAATGGGAAGATTCTCAAATTTTACCATATTTTATAAAATGAACCTTTAAAACAATAAACCTCATTTCTCAACAAGTTATAGCATCATCTTTTTACAATAAAATATAGTTTTTGGATATAGTTTTACAATCAAATATAGTTTTGAAAAAGTCCCTGAATAAAATTATGGAGGATATCAACTAATTTTTGCCTAATCACAATATAGGCTTACAGTAAAAATCTCAACTATATGACCATTTACATTTAATATTACAGTTTCATTGACTTTATTTTGGCTTTTTAATTGCCAATTATGTTTTTTTGTTCATTTTTTTCCTTTTATTTATTTATCGATTTTTTTGGTTTTGAGAACACACCTAGTGGTGCTCAGGGTATACTCCTGGCTCTGAGCTCATAAATAAATCCTGGAAGTTTGGGGTGATTATATGTGATGCTGGAGATCGAACCCAGTCTGTTGCATGTAAGGCAAATGCCCTACTCGCTGTGCATTCACCCCAGTCCCCTTTTTTGATTCTTTTGTATTCAACTTTTTCTAATTGCAATGAACACTGTCTATTAACTTATTAAATTCCTGTAATAATTTGCATGATTTTAGTGATTTAATTTAGGATTATTAATCACATTATTCAACTACTATCAAATAATATTATAATCTATTATGCATAATTTATTTGTCTAAAATCACAGTACTGCTTATCTATTTATTTATTGTTTGGGGTAACATCTGATAGTATTTAGAGCTTACTCTTGGCTCTGCACTCAAAGATAATTTCTGGAGGGACTCAGGAGATCAAATAGGGTGCTGGGATAAAACTCAGGTTGGCAGTATAAAAGGCAAGTGCCCTACCCATTGTATGAACTCTCCAGCCTCAGTACTTTTTATTAAAGAATATCGTACAAAGTAATAACAACTTAGTTTTTCTTTCAACCTTTTAATGCTATTCCATAGTCTTGTGTATAGAATTGTTTCCAGTGACAAGTTAGTTGTAAGTCTTATCTTTCAACCCTTGTCTCTATTATTCTTTTTTGGTAAAGATTTCTCTTTTATTTCCCCCATTGGCTTTTAAAATTTTCATTATGATGTACTTTCATATCATCTTGTGTTATCTCACTTTTTATTAATAAGGCTTCTTGGTTCTTTGTTTTATAATTCTCATAAGATATGGTTAAAATTTTGATCATATTTAATTAAAATTTTTTTCTGTCCCATTCCACCTCTTCGTTTTTCTTCTAAATTCAGCTATAGTCTTACTATTGTTCTTATTGCTGCTTGATATCTTTTCAAAAAACAATGAATTTTCATTTTTTTATTTTCAGACACTTCCTTATTAGTTTGGTGAATTTCCATTTTGATGATATATCTTCAAACTTATTGATATTTTTCTGCCGTATCAATCTATGAAGTCCATCTAGTAAATTTTTAGCATTAGTTATTTGATGTTCATCTCTAGAAGTTATATTTGATTGTCCTTTAAATAATTTCATTTCTCTCCTTTTATGCACGTGGTTTCTTTTAAATCATGTAATATATTCAGAATAGCCATCTCCAAATCCAATCATCTCTCATTTCTGAGTCTATGTTATCGAATGATTTTTCTTATAGTCTTGAGTCACATTTTTCTGTTTCCTTTATTAGATATGTAGTAATTTTTTATTGGGTTTGATCATTTTAAATATCACTGAGTGTTTGGATTTTATTTTCTTTAAAATATGTCAAGGATTTAATTATTTTCCTTGCCAGCAATTGGACTTTATCTTTTGAGTCTTCTTTTAAAATTATGATTGGGTAGGTACAAAATAGCCTGTCATTTGGGAATTGTTTAGCATACCCCTACTAATAATACTTTGTGACCTTTCTTTGATATCTTCAAATATGTCTCACTGTTTAATGAAATTGCGCCATTTTATTTGGTTGGAATTTGCATGCCTCTAGGTCTGTGAGAGCTCTTGGAAATGTTCCAAGACTACTTGGCAGCTATTCTTTGACTGGTGTTTTTCCTTTGCTGACCTCGTGGGTTCTAATCCTGTTCATAAAGAGTTAAGTAGGTGCCAAAGACAAAAGGTGGAGACTTCTGGAGCTCTTTCTCAGTGTAGTTCCTTTTTTGTCTTCTATTTTGACCTTTAAATTCCAGATGTTTCTGCTTCACCAAACTCTGAAATCAGTAATTTCAACTAAGGAAGACTACTGGCTCTACTTGAATTCCTCTTCTTACACTATTATTTGGAAAGCTTGTCATGCTGAAGTATAGAATTAATTGGGTTTTCTTCTTTTTTTTCCCTTTTCTTTAGGGATTAATGTTCTATGCTGCATTTTATTCATATCATATGACAAAACTTGTTCAGAATGTATTTTTCATGACCAAGAGTAAAAATATGGTACTATGACTCCATCTTGTGTGGCTACAAATGAAAAAAAAAAAGTTTTTCTACCACTTAAGTTAAATGTATCAAACTATACATAATAGAATCAAACTACATATAATCTTTACTATAGTTTTCAGTCATATGCTTGAATCACCAAGAAATTAATTAAGTCAGCAGCTTTTTCTAGTTTGGTCTTCTGAACTTTTGTATCTATAAATCTTAAGAAATTCAAAATTGTCATATGGACTACATAGGCCCAGGTCTTATATGGGTTAAATTTGATGTACAATATTTCAGCCAAATCTTGCTTGTAATAAGGTATTAAAATCACATGGCTTTAAATATCAATTAATGTCCCCAAATACTCAAGTGTTATAAAACTTGTCATGATTTAGACATATAAGAAATATTGTAGTAATCACTTATAAGTTAAATTTTTTAATGTAAAAGCAATTAAAAGATCACTTCAATATTTAAACAAAATCAACATTTTATTCAGACGTTTCTTAAAGAGCCCAATATAATCAACATGTTTAATTAATTTGTTTTTTTATAAAGAAAATTTACTTTATTTACAAACATTTATTTTGAAGACATAAACTATTTGTAAAATTTGGAAACTCTATATAGATCCTAAAAGTTAAATATGATAGAAATGAAATGATTTGGTTTTAAAAGGATCTTTTAGTAAGTGCAAGAAAAGTTCTAGGTCTGGAGCAATCATACAGAGAGGGCTCTTGCTTTGCAAGCAGACAACCCAAGTTCATTCTGCAGCATCCTGTATGGTTCCCAGAGCCCTCTGAGGAGTGATTCCTGAGTGCAAAGCCAGCAATAACCCATGAGCATCACTGGGTGAGACCTAAAAACAAAAACAAACAAGCAAACAGGAAAAACAACTAGAAAAACTACAAAAATATAGGCCAGATGGGGCAGGAGTGATAGAACAGCAGATAGGGTTCTTGGCTTGCATAAAACTAACTTGAATTTTATCTCTGGCACCTAATATCATCCACCCAAGTCTGCCAGTAATGATCCTTAAATGCAGAACTAGGATACGCTTTGAACAGTGCTGGGTGTGGTCCCCAAACAAAAACAAGCAAACAATAAATAGAGGACAGGGATATCTTAATATGCTAGAGCACATGCTAGTATATCTAATTTTGAACCTCAGCACAGCTGTGCCCTGAACTTGCCAACCACTAAGTCAGGAACAGCCCCAGATCACAACCAACTGTGGCACCACACACAAACATAGAGAAATGTCAAAATGTAAACAAACATCTGCATATAATACATATATACATCATTACCTATGAATACATGTGATTTTTATGCAAATATCATAATTAACATACCAAAACAAGAGCCACCAAATAACATTATTTTACAGCACTCTTTTATAGTAAAGATAAGCAAACATTTTATGTAAAGAGCTCTATTATTAGCATCTTGTACTATGTGTACTAGTCTCTGTCACTTGTGCTCAACTTAGTCATTGAAAATAAAAAAAATATTTGGATAGTTACGAATAAAATTTATTTACATTAAAGAAGGCATTTGTTCTGACAGTCATAATTTGCCAATCCTTGTTCACAATAAGATAAGCTGAAATACTAACGTCCACTGAAGTTAGATGAGTAAGAGTTTTGAACCGTAGGAGAAAGTCAAATTTCAGTGTTGTCCCTCATGTTCATGTAAACAAAAGCATATTCCTGGTTCTCAAGAATTGAAACACAGTCTAGATGCTCAGTTAATTTTCCCCATCAACTCTGTTTTCTTTGTTTTTTGTTTTTTGGGTCACACTCGGCAGTGCTCAGGGGTTACTCCTGGCTCTACGCTCAGAAATCACTTCTGGCAGGCTCGGGGGACCATATGGGATGCTGGGATTAGAACCATCAACCTTCTGCGTGCAAGACAAATGCCTTACCTCCATGGTATCTCTTCAGCCATGCATCAAATCTGTTTTATAAACGTCCAATATTCCTTTTGAATGCCACCTTTTAGCTTGGAATATTTGCTCTTTCTAACACATTTTTAGTGGGACTTTTATTTTTAGTTCTCTGTGTCTAGAATTGCTTGAGATAAAATCATAAAAAATATTATTTGTTTCAATGTCCAAACCTTTTTGTGTGTCTACCCAAAGCAATGATCGACAGTTTTGTTATAAATTCTTTTTTGTTCTTTTTATGGGAGCACTGGTGATGGGCTTTGACACTGTTGGTGAGATAAGTGTTAAAATATTATATTAATAAAATAAAATGTCTTTATACCCTTTAGGGGCTGGAAAGATTGCACAGTGTGTAGAGTGCTTGCCTTGCACACAGACAACCCAGGTTAAATCTCCTGCATACTATGTGGTCCCCCAATACCTGACAGGAGTGATTTCTGAATTCAGAGTCAGTACTAACTCCTAGGCACTGCTGAGTATGGCCAAATAAACAAACAAAAAATACAATAAAAAGTGTTTTCCTTTAATAATACTAGCTCTAATATCACAACTGGTAGGGGCATAACATTTCTCTTAAGTTTTTTTTATTGTTATTTACTATCAGAATTTATTAATTGTTTGAAATTGAGAATGCCAAAAAAAGTAATGAAAGGGATTTTTTCTTGTTATATTTTGTTTTTATAAACTTTGTTTGTATTTGTGTGCAACATCCAGCTTTGCTTAAGGCTAACTTATGGTACTGTGCTTAGGGGCCATTCCACTCGAGTTTAGTGGCTATATGGTGTGCTGGGCACAAGCTCTTTTTTTTAATTATTATTTTATTTTTGTTTAATTTTTATTTTGACCAAAATAGATTAAAAATATTTCACAATAATATTTTTGGTACATAGCGACATTGAATCAGGGGCATTCCCACCACCAAGTTGTCCTCCCTCCACCCCTGTTCCCAGCATGCATCTCAAATCCCCCTCTCATACCCGCTCAGGCTTCTAGTATAAGTGGTTCTCTCTATGTCTAGCATGTTGTAGATTGGGTATCAATTCTGTTGTCGTTGGCTTTAGATTTGGTGTTTGTTTGATCATTTTTTTAATTTCTTCTTCTTCTTCTTCTTCTTCTTCTTCTTCTTCTTCTTCTTCTTCTTCTTCTTCTTCTTCTTCTTCTTCTTCTTCTTCTTCTTCTTCTTCTTCTTTCTTCTTCTTCCTTCTCCTCCTCCTCCTCCTTCTTCTTCTTCTTCTTCTTCTTCTTCTT
This sequence comes from Suncus etruscus, assembly GCF_024139225.1. Lineage (NCBI taxonomy): Eukaryota > Metazoa > Chordata > Mammalia > Eulipotyphla > Soricidae > Suncus > Suncus etruscus. The sequence goes on from NC_064854.1 coordinate 102,443,597, forward strand.
CTTCTTCTTCCTCCTCCTCCTCCTCCTCCTCCTCCTCCTCCTCCTCCTCCTCCTCCTTCTTCTTCTTCTTCTTCTTCTTCTTCTTCTTCTTCTTCTTCTTCTTCTTCTTCTTCTTCTTCTTCTTCTTCTTCCTTCTGCTTCTTCTTCTGCTTCTTCTTCTGCTTCTTCTTATTATTAATACTTTATTTATTTGGTTTTTGGGTCACACCCAGCAGTGCTCAGAGGTTACTCCTGGCTCTATGCTATGAAATCGCTCCTGGCAGGCTTGGGAAACCATATGGGATGCCAGGATTTGAACCACCATCCTTCTGCATGCAAGGCAAAAGCCCTACCTTCATGCTATTTCTCCGGCCCAAGACAGGCTTGTTGTGTTGGCCAGGAAATGAACCCGGGTCAACTGCTTGGAAGGTAGCTATGCTAACCACTATACCACCAATGTGACTCATTTTTTTAAATTTCTCCTTAATGTTCATATGATTGTTCGGTCTTGGTACCCTCCATTATTTCCCCCCTCAATTTGTGAGGTGGAACAAGATGGTTCAAGTTATGTGGTTCTGTTTGAAAGAAAGAAAGAAAAAAATAAAATGGAATTAAGATCTTGGTTGTTGTACAGATCACAGGCCAAGTCCTAGACTAAGTCTTTTCTATTGGTCCCAGGATAAGTTCTGTCCAGTCATGGTTAAGCAAATCAGTTTGTGAAAGGAAGTGTGTATTTGCAGATAGTGTTTTAGTAAGAAATATGTATTTTATTATTCTTCAAACTGAGTTCTATCACTCCAGAATGAATAACAACTGAAATTATTATAAAAAATTAAGACTCTGCCAATAGCCACACATTCCTGAGAAGGCATTCTATGTAAATATATACATTACCTCCTCAGAACAGATTTGAAATGATGAAAATATTGAAAGACAAGGATATAATAGACAGAACTTTGGCATAGTGCACAGGGTTACATCCTTATGTAATGTGAAATAAATATGGTCAGTTAGTTATCCATTGAATTTAGTAAGTACTAAAGACATACTAAAGAAATATAATTAGAAAGAGGAGAACAAGAAGTGCTTTTGCAAAGGTTTATAAAAATAAACTCTAGTATAAAGAAGAAGCTTATAAATGTTTGCTCATGACTTTTTTCAAAAGAGCAAAATAAAATATTTAATAATTTATTTCATATGGCAGAATTTCACTAGTTTTTGCCTTAGGCAAACGGGAGATTTTTGCCAACAAACTTGCTTTAAGCTTTTTCAGAAAGGAAACCTAAGCTAATAGGTATATTACTTTTAGCAATGAATATATCATAAGACTCAATCTTAACCACATTTAATGAATTGCAAAAAAGTAAAAAAATGAGAAAAAGCCAGAAAGTTTTAGAACAAAATTATGAAAACATTAGAATTAGGAATAAGCAAAAAGTATTATTTTCTTGAAAAAATAAACTGATTTGAATTTATATTTCACTCATCTATTATTTTGAGAAAACAAACTATTGAATAATTTTATTAAAATTACTAGGATATCTTTTATTCAAAGAATATGAATGAGAAATTTTTAGCCCAAGTTTTAAGATGGCTTTGTGCAAGGCAATGCCCTAAATTAAATCTACTTTCTTGAATTGTCTATAATTTCTTCAACATTGCAAAGTTCAGTATTTACCCAAATAATTGTCTCATTCAGAGAATGAGTTGTTGCATTAAATAAAAAATAATTGGTTTTCCTATCTTAGTTGATATAATATAAAGAATATCCAGAAAAAACCTTTGTTATTTTGATCTGTACTAATTTGTAATGAGAGATAAATCAAAGGGTGAAAGAAAATATTATGAACTAGAATTTGATTTTGGGAATAAAGGGAATAAAATAGAAAAGGAATGGAATAAAATAGAAAAGGAATAGCTAATACTATTGTTAGAAAATTGAGGGATTTTAACATTAGTACTTATCTATAGGAAGTGATTATAAATTTATTATTTAGATTCTCATAACTTTTCTTTTTTCTTTATTCTTTTAATAATTTTTATTGTGACCAAAATCTTTCACAGTAATATTTAAGGTACATAGTGACAATTATTCAGGGCCATTCCCACCACCAGGGTTGTCCTCCCTCCAATACTTTCCAGGGCATGTGTCCCATATCTCCCTTCTTTGCCCTTCTCCTGAGTGCTATTGTAACTGTTTCCCTCTGTGTATAGAGTGCTACTCTAACTGTTTCCTTCTGTGTATAGCTTGTTGTGGAAGGGGTATTGATTTTGTTGTTGTTGATTTTGGGTTTAGTGTTTAAGATGTCTGATCATTTATTATTTGTACTCAATGTTCATATGGCTGTTTGGTAACTTTTCTAACTTCCTTAAAAATTCCTCTGGATTAATGATTTAAAAGCACAGTGACTTGTGTACCAAGCAACAGTTCTCAAAATATCGTGTGTAAAATCTACTGCTATTAATGAATATATTGTCAAACTATTTTCCCTCAATTTTAGGGATTTATGAAAAAAATCATGATATTACAGGTCTAGTGTTCCAACTATATTTTAATATATATTTAAATGAAATAGTATCATTGAAAATAATCAGATAAAAATCTAAAAATAATTGGAAAGCTCTTTTTGTATAAAATCTTCGTATATTCTGCTTATTCTAACTTTTACAAGCAAAATGACTAAATTAAAAATGTGTACTCTTGATTAATGATTAAATGATATCTATGTTTGTAGCCTTATAAACATTTTGCTAAAATTATTCCTATCCATTGATAGCTGTTGGGGCTTCTAATTTATTGAATGAACCTCTTTAGATATATAGCCTAGAGGAAAATATCATAGTAAAAATTATGCGATTCCTTTTTAGCAGTGCTCTCATAGTTAGGTATAATTTATTCACATGAACTCTCAATGAGTTTGGAACCTTGTCACTCCCTTCCCACCCACTTCATTTTACAGATGAAGAACCCTGTTTTGGATAATAAAAAATATTCAATTAGGAGTGTACAACTGGAAGTTGCCCACTAATCTCTCTGAATATAAAGTCTCCTTCTAAATGTCAAATAAGATAAACAATGAGGATGTTGTGGAATATGAATCATGGGTTTGCTATCCAGAAAAAAAGAGAAAAATGAAAGGGAGTGAATTGGGCTAGCTGCTTACTCCTAGTAAAAACATTTCCTTCTCTATTTCCATTGTAAATTTCTCTTAGACTAAAACCACAGGATTTATATATTGTCTTTCAGAGGTTCCTAGCTCTAAAAAAAGAAGACTCTATAATAACTAAATATATATTTATGTGTACATCTCACTTATACAACTTTTTCTTTTTAGTTATTAACTTAATTACATGGAGGCTCAAGTCCTACAAAATAATATAAGTCAGATTTTGTCACATGTTCATAATTTTGGAATTAGAGAAATTTGGCTCCCAAGACTATGAGGCTGACAGATAGCTGTAGTAATTCCAGCAAATCTATATTTATGTGTGTCTCAGCACATCATTGAGCATTTACATTTCTACCACACACTGCCTATGTTGATGAAGTGAAAAGTCAAATTTGAAGGGATGAGTATAAAATGTACAGGACATCTTTAGGATTCAGAAACATCTGAAAAGCAACTGCAGGTCTTCTAAAAGACAATTTGTAATGCATTCTCTGAATATAAAAATAAGCTTTAGAAATATCTTTTATCTACTTAATCTGGTTAAACACATAGTTTAATTAAGGATAAGAGAAAGATCTAGGAATAAAGTTGTACAATATTTATTTAAATTTTAAAAATAATTCAGTGTATTAGAAATGTACCCATTCACTTGTTAAATTAATCATATTATAAATTATGAGAATATTAGAAATAAAATGTGAAGATATGACTTATAAAATTATTTTTAGTCCATAATTTGCAGGAAATAATTTTCATTCTCCATGGAGTTAAAATAATTCAAGGGTAAAATTAATATAACTAAATAAATTGCTTTATAAATGACAAATTTATTTAAACTAGATTTGCTTTCAGAAATTTTACTTATAGATATGGTCAATATGGCCAGTATTATCATTATTTAACAAATCTTATGAAATTCTAGACAATACAATGAAAATAATGCAATATAGTCCAATAATAAATGATGTGATACAGTTTTATGTATTTTCTAATATGTAAGAAAGACAAAAAAGCAGAATATGGCAATTTTTAACCACTTTGTTTTTGTTTTTCTTTTTGGGCCACACTCAGTAGCACTCAAAAGTTTCTCCAGCTCTTCACTCAGAAATCACTGCTAGCCTGGGGGGTCATATGGGATTCCTGATATTGAACCTGTATCCATCCTGGTCAGCTGCGTGCAAGGCAAATGCCCTATTACTAAAAAGGGGGTGGCATCATCTTTCTGCAAGGAATTAGAATATACTTAGTTGGTCCAGTTGGGTTACTGATCCTACCCTAATCAATAATTGTACTCCACCCTAGGGTGTGACCTGGTGATTGTATATTGGATTATTTCTTACTTGGTATTCTGCTCCCACCCTAGTGTGGTACCTGATTCATGTCAATAAAAGCAAGGGTCTGAGGAAGACTGGGCTTATTCTTCCGTCTTCTTCCACTGAGCTGCACTCCATCTTAGGAGTAGAAAACTTTTGTGGTTTAAATTCCTTGCTTGAGCACTGGATTTACTGAACCAATTCTTATACCTTTTCACTGTGTGAATTATTTTCTGTGGATCTCTACAACTGGAACTGTTCCCCTGACCTAGTTGGACAGGAGAATGGGAACTGCCTTTCCTGTCTTGGAGCTTGGTGGGAATCAAACCTTAACCAATCTCCTCTAGAATGTGACACTTCAGATACCATAACTTTATTAACAAAATTATACATATACAAAAGCACATACACATAGAGGCATATTCATATATAGCAATATGCTATAATTACTAAAAGACAAAAATTTAGAAAGATAATCAATTAAAACCCTTTCCTTTCATTTGATTATCTTGACTGGTGTACCATATTTCCCCAAACTATCCCTCACATTGCATTTAAATATAAGAACTGGAAAGAAGAATTTTGCTTTCCTTGTAATTAGTTAATCAATTCATATTGTAATTAACCAAGCATACTTCAATTTTAAAATGATTTCTCTCATGTATCTCTGGATAAAAAATACCTTTAATTCTAAATAAGACCTGTGGCTCAGTGGCTATTGCTTCTTCCCACACATACCTCAATTCCATCTGAACTTGTTTGACTTTTAGACTCTCCAAGGTTTCTTGTCATCATTAGTGATACTGCCTCAACATATGCCATCACCACTTTATCAAGGCTAATTTTCAAATGTCTCCTGTTTCAGGTAGAAATAGTACATTGAGTAGGATACTCGCTTTACTTGTGTCTTACCCAAAGTCAATCCCAGGCACCACATATCATCCCTTGAGATTAACATCATTTTAATGCCTAGTATAAAAAAGAGCAAAAAACAATTTCAGACAAATTAATATTAAATAGAGACATACTGTTGGTTAATCTATTTCACAAATCTGTTTTTTGTGCAATGGATACCATCAAATCCAATCATGGGGCTTCTGAGGTCCCTAAAAAATGGAAGAATAAAATTGGTTTCTCAGTCCCTCCCTCACCTGCTAGAAATTGTCACTTTGCTCTGTCATAGAACAGGGAAGTTCATTCTCACTTCCAGAATTTTTCCTTTGCTGTTCCTTCTGCTCTTTGCTTAAATCATTCCTCACTACTGTCCTTCATACTTCTATGTAAGTCTCATCTCTTTAGAAAGAAGCCAACTTTTTTTTTTTTTTTTAGTTTATTGGACCGATGTCTCTGGTCTGACAACCGAAAAGAAAGTTTAAAATCTTGTGGAACTAGAGTCAGAATTAGGCTTGGCCTATACTTTGAAGAGATCTATAATTTTGTGAGGAAATAAAATCAGCAACTTCTCAACATCTGTTAATATTCAGAGGCAGTTACAAGAAGACCAAGCCATGATTATACTCAGAGTACTCAAACAGCAAAGTCATAAGCAGAGTACCCACTAGGAAACTCATAAACAAACAATTTTTTAAGAAGTTTAGGGGCCAGAGAGATAGGATGGAGGTAGAGCATTTGTCTTACATCCAGAGGGATGGTGGTTCAAATCCTGGCATCCCACATGGTCCCCTGTGCCTGCCAGGGGTGATTTCTGAGCGCAGAGCCAGGAGTAACCCCTGAGCGCTGCCAGTGTGACCCCCCCCTCAAAAAAAAAAAAACAGAAAAAAAAGAATAGTCTTTGAAAATATATTAGGGCCCGGAGAGATAGCACAGCAGCGCTTGCCTTGCAAGCAGCCGATCCAGGACAAAAGGTGGTTGGTTCGAATCCCTGTGTCCCATATGGTCCCCTTTGCCTGCCAGGAGCTATTTCTGAGCAGACAGCCAGGAGTAACCCCTGAATACCGTCGGGCGTGACCCCAAAACAAAAAAACAAAAAATAAAAAGAAATTTAACTATTCTGATGTCTTGCTTCTCTTGATATATGTAGAATAGTACAACTCAAAATAATAACAACATAGAATATTTGATGTTTCAGGGGCCAGAGTGATAACACAGTGGTAGGATGTTTGCCTTGCCTGGAACCAGGAACGGATCCGGGTTTGATCCCAAGCATTCATATGGTCCCCAAGCCTTCGAGGAGCGATTTCTGAGCTCAGAGCCAGGAGTAACCCCTGAGCACTGCCGAGTGTGTCCCAAAAACCAAAAACCAAAACAACAACAACAAACAAACAATATATGATATGTTTGATGTTTCAATCCCTACAAAGAAAAGCAAACCCAGTTAGAATTCTTACTGTTTTTGATCACTGTACAATTAAATGTAAAAAGTTGATCATTTTTTGTCCTAAGGTTTAAAAACTCAAACTTGTAAGTAGCAGACTATTTTAGAGTAGTTTATAAAAGACAATTTCTAATTCAAATTCTCAATTTTTTCATATACTGATTTCTTTGTCCAACTTTCACAAGACATTTCACTTCAATTGACAGTCTTACCAAAAGTCTTTAATAATATTTTTATTGATTGATTTATATATTTACTTATTATAACCTCAAGACAATAAGTGATACCATTTTAGGGAGCACAGTTTTTCCAACTTCTAACATTTTCTAACGATTAATGTAGCCATTCAAGCAACTTGTTGAATAAATGAATAAACAAGTGATCAAATTTTTATGCAAAATAGTAAAACAACCACCATTTGTTGCAATCAACTGAGTGCTAAGCATAGCGCAAAGCACTTTAAATATACTATCTCATATTAATGTTGCAATGTAATGTGAGAAAACAGAGGCTCATAGAGTTTTATGGACTTGCCCAAAGCAAGAATCATTGCCAGTTGATATTTTCAATGTGAATTAAAAACCTGTGTCCCATATATTTAAATCTTGGAAAACACCTTCCAATGTGTAGTGAATATAAAAATTTATCACAATTTCTAGGCCATAAAATGGTGCACCACTGAAGAATATATCAAAATAATGTTAAGATATTCAAGCTTTTATCAACACTTCAATCAGCCCCCATTTTATACACGCTAAGATTTCTTGGGAAAAAGAAATTACCTTATCAAATAAGATCTTTAAAGGCTGCCCCAACCACCCCAACTTAATTTCTTATATAAATTATAAGATGTCTGACTCCTCAGGTGGCATTTTCTTCCACCATATCATATTTCTTTTGACTTCTGCTTTGTAATTTTTAATATTTTCTTATAAGAAACACACCCAGAGATGCTTGGAGAGTTTGGAGGCAACTTCTAGTGATGTCCATCAGCAGTGGTTAGGGATCATTAGTGATCTATGTGTCATATTAAAGGCAGAGGCAAAGAGTAATAAAGAGATCAAACACTATATATGCTAGACATTTGCTACACTACTTTAAGACATAACCCCTTTCATTTATTGTTTAGTACTGTTTTTATTTCTACCTTTTAATTTTTATTTAGATGCAATTGACATAATTTTATATTAGTTTAAGGTGGGAATTATTTGATATATATGTATTTATCATGAAAAAAGGTTTTTTTTTTTGTTTTTTTGGACCACACCCATTTGATGCTCAGGGGTCACTCCTGGCTAAGCGCTAAGAAATTGTCCCTGGCTTGGGGGGACCTTATGCGATGCTGGGGGATCGAACCGCGGTCCTTCCTTGGCTAGCGCTTGTAAGGCAGACACCTTATCTCTAGCACCACCTCGCCGGCCCTGTTATCATAAAATTTTGTCATGTTTGTTTATCACAAAGTTAACTTTTTGTGATAAGGACTTTCAAATATATAATATAGTATTATGACCCTGTTATATACTATACCCCTAAATTTACTAATAGGTATTTTTACTTTTAGTCGACTTCAAATTTTAAAAATACTGTTTTTATTAGGGTACAGAGATTTATAATATTGTTAGTCATATTTTCATGCAAACATCATTCCAACACCACACCCACGTACTTCCCACCACCAGTGTTCCATGAATCTTCCCATGACTTCCTCCTATGTCAGCCCAGTTCTATAGATAAATCTTCAATTAAGAAGACTATTTGTTCTTCCATCACTATATATTTTTTTATCCATTATATGAAAAAATATTTCTTTTTCTATTGTGGTAGTATTGACATTTACACCCATGTAGAATAATAAAACTAAATTAAATTCCACAAAACTACAAATTAATGATAAGTTAATATATTTTTATCCAAAATTGTTACTTTTATTTTTACATAAATTAAAAAATAATAGTACTAAGTCTGCACTAATCCATTTAAAAATTACATGATTTGGCCCGCCAGCCCCGACCGCGCGAACGGCTCCATTTCTCCGGCTGGAGTCCCCTAGCCCCCGGCAGGGTAAGGACGCCCCGCCCGCCAGCCCCGACCGCGCGAACGGCTCCATTCCTCCGGCTGGGGTCCCCTTGCCCCCGGGAAGGTAAGGAAGCCCCGCCCGCGCGCCCCGACCATGCGAAGGGCTGCTTCGCTCCTGCTGGGGTTCCAGTGTCCCCGGGAAGGTAGGGAAGGGCCGCCCACCCACTCCAACCCCGCGAACGGCTGCCCTGCTCCTGCTGGGGCTCCTTTGCCCACGGGAAGGTAGAGAAGGTAGGGTCACTCACGCAGACAGCGTGAACGTGCCCCGCCCCCCGTCGAGAATCTCCTACCTCCCAGAAATAGCTGGCAACAATAAGGCAAAGCAACGAAGCAGACCACAGAAGGAGCACAAGAGGAGCCAAACCGCAACAAGCCCACCCAACAGTACCACTAGATCCACCCTCAGGGAGGGGACCCATTCCCACACCACAGGGGATCAAAACAGGCCGAAAGTGGAAGAAACAGCACTCTAAAGCACAGCAATAAACACAAGGAAATATGGGTAAATCAAAGAGAACCCTAAGATCTGAAGATACGGAGACAAACCTTAACAAGTTTCCAAGTCCGCCAAAACGCACAGATCTGTGGGAAAGCGACCTAAAAGCAGCAATGAAGAAGGAAACGCAAGAACTAATTAAAGAAATGAGAGAAACTTTAGCTACCGAGTATAAAACAGCTATGGAGGAACAAATCACCCAAATTAAAGAAGAAATGTTAAAGAGTATGAGAGAGTCCATACAAAAAGAAGTGAAGGAATTAACAGACAAAGTAACAAGCCTTACTAGCAGAAACACAGAGTTGGAGAAGCACATCGAAGAACTTGAAGGAAAACTGCAAACAAAAAATGACCAAGAAACCAACAAAGAAATAAAAGGCAAAGCACTGGAAGGAAAAGTCCAGTACCTAATGAACAAGGACAAAAGAAACAATCTAAGAATCGTGGGTAAACCAGAAGGGGAGGAAATAGGGAAAGGAGAAGAACAAGTAGTCAGAGAGATAATAGCAGAGAACTTCCCCACCCTTTGAATGAAACTTCAGGGCAAATCCAGGAAATCAAGAGAGTTCCTGGTAAAATAGATCCTAATAAAACTACACCAAGACATATAGTAATCCAAATGGCAAAAAACAAAGAGAAAGAGGAACTTCTTAAGGCAATAAGAGAGAAAAAAAACTCAAGTACAAAGGTAGGGACATAAGAATCAAACCAGATCTCCCAATCGAAATAATCCAAGCAAGTAGACAGTGGAACGACATATTTAAACGACTGAATGAAAGAAACTTCCAACCTAGAGTCCAATATCCGGCAAAATTATCATTCATATGGGAGAACAGACTGAAAACATTTTCAAACAAAACCGAACTAGAACTATTTGTCCAAACAAAACCGATCCTAAACGACCTACTCAGAGATGAATTACACAATCCAAACCCCCGATTGTAACAAAAGCCACCCTACACAACACAACCACACAACAGTCCTCTCTCTCAATAATCTCCCTAAATGTTAATGGACTAAACTCTCCAATTAAAAGACACATAGTAGAGAACTGGATTAGGAAAAATAAACCGGACTTCTGCTGTCTACAAGAAACACACCTACAGCTACAGGATAAGCATAGGCTAATAATCAAAGGATGGAAAGTAATTATTCAGGCCAATGGAAAACAAAAAAGAGCAGGGACAGCCATTCTCATATCAGACCAAATTGCATTCAACCTCAAGAAAGTGGTCAGAGACAAAGAGGGTCACTACTTACTGATCAGGGGAACATTAGATCAAGAAACACTAACCCTGGTCAATATCTATGCACCTAATGTAGAATCAGCAAAATATGTGAGACAACTGCTGGCAAACCTGGAGAAACACATGAAGGGAAATGTGATAATAGCAGGGGACCTCAACACTCCACTATCACCACTGGACAGATCCACCAAACAGAAAAATAGCAAAGAAATAAGAGCTCTGAATGAAAAATTAGAAGATTTAGGGCTAATAGACGTATATAGAGCCCTCCACCCCCAGAAAGTAGAATACACATTCTTCTCAAGCCCACATGGAACCTTCTCCAGAATAGACCATGTCTTAGGATACAAAGCCAACCTATATAAGACCACAAAGGTAAGGATCATTAGAAGTACCCTCTCAGATCACTATGCAACAGAGCTCAAAATCGATGTCAAGAAGAAGCAATGGAGAAAAACTAATACCTGGAGATTAAACAACATGCTGCTCAACAACAGCTGGATCAAAGAACAACTCAAGGAAGAAATAAAAAGATTCCTTGAGACAAATGACAATGAAGAGACAACATGTCAAAATTTATGGGACTCAGCAAAAGCAGTAATTAGGGGGAAACTCATAGCAATACAGGCCTGTCAAGAAACAGGAAAATAACAAAACCAACAGTTTAAAAGATCACCTCAAAGAATTGGAACAACAGCAACAGAGAAATCCAACCACATCCAGAAGGCAAGAAATAATAAAAACTAGAGCAGAAATAAACAACATAGAAACTAAGAAAACAATACAAAAAATCAATGAGACCAGGAGTTGGTTCTTCGAAAAAATAAACAAGATAGACAAACCATTGGCAAAACTCACCAAAAAAAAAAAAGAGAGAAAACACCCAAATCAGTAGGATCACGAATGAAAGGGGAGATATTGCAACAGAACCCCAAGAAATACAACATATCATGAGATCATACTATGAACAACTATACTCAACTAGGCTAGAGAACACAGTAGAAATCGATAGATTCTTGGAAAAACACCCTCTTCCAAGACTGGAAAAGGAAGATCTAGAGATCCTAAATAGACCAATCACCTCAGAGGAAATTGAAGATGTAATTAAAAAACTCCCTAAGAACAAAAGCCCAGGCCCAGATGGATTTACAGGTGAATTCTATCAAACAGTTCAAGAAGAGTTACTACCACTTTTCCATAGGCTCTTCCAAAAAACATAGAAAAAACAGGAATCCTCCCCAACTCCTTTTATGAGGCTAATATCACACTCATTCCCAAAGAAGGCAAAGACACTACCAAAAAAGAAAACTACAGACCAATCTCACTAATGAACATAGATGCAAAGATACTCAATAAAATCTTAGCAAACCGAATCCAGCACTTTATCAAGAAGATCATACATCACGATCAAGTGGGATTCATTCCAGGAATGCAAGGTTGGTTCAACATACGCAAATCAATCATCATTATACACCACATCAACAACATGAAAGACAAAAACCACATGATCATATCAATCGATGCAGAGAAGGCGTTTGACAAAATCCAACATCCTTTCATGTTAAAAACACTCAGCAAAATAGGATTAGAAGGAACCTTCCTCAAGATAGTTACAGCTATTTATGAAAAGCCTACAGCCAACATTATACTCAATGGTGAGAAACTAGAAGCATTCCCACTAAGATCAGGAACTAGGCAAGGCTGTCCACTCTCTCCACTCTTATTCAATATAACCTTAGAAGTCCTAGCAATAGCAATCCGACAAGAGAAGGAAATCAAAGGAATTCAAATTGGGAAAGAGGAACACAAGCTATCTCTATTTGCCGATGATATGATGATATACATCGAAAACCCTAAAGAGTCCACAGTAAAACTCCTAGAAACAATTAACCAATACAGCAAAGTGGCTGGTTACAAGGTCAATACACAAAAGACAGTAGCGTTTCTATATACAAACAATGAAGCTGAGGAGAGAGAGATTAAAAATACAATTCCATTTAAGATAGTATCAAAAAATATCAAGTATCTAGGAATCAACCTTACAAGAGAAGTGAAAGACCTATACCAGGGAAATTTCAAAATACTTCAGAAAGAAATTGAAGGCGATCTAATGAAATGGAAGAACATCCCATGCTCATGGATAGGTAGAATTAACATAATCAAAATGACTATCCTACCCAAACTCCTATATAGATTTAATGCAATCCCTATCCAAATCCAGACACAATTCTTCAAAGAATTAGAACAATCATTCACAAAATTTATCTGGAACCACAAAAGACCCAGGATAGCCAAACAAATACTGAAAAACAAGAAGCTGGGAGGCATCTCCTTACCTAACTTGAAACTATATTATAAAGCCATAGTAATCAAAACAGCATGGTACTGGAACAGAGACAGGACCTCAGACCAGTGGGTCAGAACAGAATTCCCAGACATAAACCCCCAGATATATAGCCAACTAATATTTGATAAAAGAGGCAAGAATCTGAAATGGAACAAAGAAAGCCTATTCAACAAATGGTGTTGGTACAACTGGAAAACCACATGTACGAAAGTGAAAATCAACCCATACCTTACTCCTTATACAAAAATCAACTCAAAATGGATCAAAGAAATCAGACCCGAATCTATAAAGTTTATCGAGAATAAAATAGGCAAAACACTCGAAGACCTATATATCAAAAAGGTCTTTGAGAATGGAGCACCAATGGCAAGAACGTTAGCATCAAATATAAACAAATGGGACTACATCAAACTAAAAAGCTTCTGCATGGCAAAAGAAACCCTACTTAACGCAAGAAGACAGCTAACAGAATGGGAAAAATTTTTTTTACTCGACATATCAGATAAAGGGCTAATATCTAGAACATACAAAGCACTCAGAAAGCTGAGCCCCCCAAAACCAAACAAAGCTATAAAAAAATGGGGAGATGAAATGAATAGACACTTCTCTGAGGAAGACAGAAGGAAGGTCAACAAACACATGAAAACATGCTCACCTTCACTCATCATCAGGGAGATCCAAATCAAGACAACAATGAGATACCACCTTACACCAGTGAGGATGGCTCACATCAAAAATGACGGAAACAACCTTTGTTGGCGGGGATGCGGTATGAAAGGAACTCTCATCCACTGCTGGTGGGAATGCCCCCTAGTCCAACACCTATGGAGGAAAGTCTGGAGAGTGCTCAAAGAACTCAGAATCGAGCTGCCATTTGACCCCGCAATTGCTCTCCTAGGCATATACCCACAAGATGGAAGGACATTCATTCCAAAATACGTATGCACCCCACTATTTATCACAGCACTCAGTATAATAGCCAAATCTTGGAACCAACCTAGATGTCCAACAACAGATGAATGGATCATTAAGATGTGGTACATATACACAATGGAATATTACATGGCAGTTAGAAATGATACAATCACAGACTTTGCAGCAACGTGGATGGACCTAGATCATGTTATGTTAAACGAAGTAAGTCAGAAGACAAAAGAGAAACACAGAATGGTAGCACTATTCTGAAACACCTAGAACATATATTTTATACATAACTAATACCTAACAATCAGATAACAGGGTTTAACAGGGTAGAAACTCCAAACACTGTAATAGTCAACATATACATGGGAGCAGGGTCCAAAAAACACGAAGAAGGAATAACGCAAACTCTTGACTGCACATTATACCGCAAAGAAAACAGTAACATAGAGAGAACAGGTATGTAATCAGACTCCTACAACAAAGGTCCACAATAACCCCTTAGAGATAGTTAACAGGAACACAAGTATAGAACACCACGGGAAATCACGGAATGCGATGGCAACATACCATAACACTACGTTTTACTCCCTTTACCTTACTATATATTAAATAACCTCTCAGCTTTTCTGTCCACAGGCGCCCTTAGATACAAAGGGCGGACAAACTAAGATGGCAACTCGGGATACCACACGAGATACCGTACCTTGCTTGCACTACGAGATGACCACGAGAAAACTCTTTAACATACACTTTATTTCTAGGTAAAACCTTCTTTTAGGAATTGAAGCACGTGACCAGTCAGACCACCAAAGCAGTACCCGCGACGTACTCTCTAGCCATCGAACACATTCAGCCAAACCAAAATTCCCTTGTTATTCTCTCCTTTCTTCTCACTACTTTATTTTTTTTCTTTATTATTATTTTATATATATATATATATATATATATATATTTATTTATATTTTTTTCCTTTTTCCTTTTTTCTTCTTTTCTTTTTTCTTTTTCTCTTCTATTCTTCTCTTTACTTTTTTCCCTTTCTCTTCCCCCTTTCTTTCTACGTTATTTTCTCTTTTCTCTTCCTTCATACCCCTCCCATATACCTTCCCCTTTCTCCCCCCCGGAAATCCAACTATCCCTTCACCCCTCAATCCCATCCAGATCTCCCACCATAATGAAACTCTCCACCCTCAGTCCTTAATCTTTTAGGCATCAAGATCGACCTCCTACCCAACGAACCACTACCCAGCACCCAGGGGAGGGACACCCAGCCGAACCCACACCTCATCTCCTGCAAGAAAAGACAGCCAACCCCCCTGTGGACTCATGCTGCGAGACCCTCCCTACCAACTCCCCATAAAGTGGACTGTTTCTTGAAACCGGACTTATGTCCAATAGTATCCCCAATGCAAGAACTCTTCCAAGACCTCCCTGCTGCAAATTTATACCAATCTGAAGAAGGTCAGGGGGTGAGATTGGAAGATGCCTGGGAACCCACACACCACAAGAAAAATCCAAAAGACAAGGGGATAAACAGTACTTCCAACATAGGCATAAGACCTGTAATACACCACCTCTTTACCTGTTCTCCCCCAAATGTAAAGTAGTCTTTTGCACCACTTTGGTCCTTTAAAAACTTCACTAACTCATTATATTTCCTTTTTTTTTTAAATGTTTGCCCTACATATACATTTGTGGGCACATGCAATTTTTTTTTCTTTTTCTTAATCGTATTTGGGTATGTGACCTATTTATGTTACCCACTCTGTCCACCCCAAATACACCGACAATATAATGGAGCACCACTTCCCCCTGCAAAGGCACAATAAATAAAGGGGAAATCTTACATAAAAAAAAAACAAACAAAAAACCAAGAGCTCTTACCTACTAGAGATAGGAGCTCATAGTTGTTTACAATACAGGGATATCTCCTACCTTGAAAATATGTCATGTGGAATCAACTTAGACCTCAGGTGATGGGATTCCATTCATCCAGCCTTGAACCCTGGTTCCCAGGCATAGAAACGGCACAGCTCTTCACAACAGCTGCAAGAAACAAACTCCATCTGGGACAGCCTCAATACTGCAGGGTCAACAACAAGGGCCAACGCTAACATGATATCCCGACAATGAAGAAAACGTGAACAACTTGACCTTAGAGCAGTTTAGCCTACTTTACCAGCTAACGACAAGACAAAACCAGAAGACGTGGCACCCTTTGGTAGGTCCAAAAGCCAAGATCGTGATTTACAGAGGACTGGCTGCTAGAACCACGACCAGACTGTATACATCTTGGGACCAATCAAAAAGCCCTAGTCTAGGCTTTGAACTAAGACCGACACAATAAGCATGATCCCCAGCTCCAAAGGTCCGGCAGAGACAACTGTAACGGAAAGGGGCTTCTGGAAGCACAAAGAAGGACACTATCCTAGATGCCATCCTAGGTTCAGTGCAAAGACCAAGATCACCAACCACAGAAGACGGATCCAATTGGCACTGAGGCAACAGAACCTCTAGACTCACAAAGACTGACTTCACCATAAGGCCCACCTCAGGAGTTGTACAGATACTGAGACCACTCAACACAGAGCTCTGAATGTATCACCCTGGACAAAGCAGAAGTCTTCCACACACAAAAAAACAAACCAAAAAAAAAAAAAGAAAAGAAAAAACACCACCAGGAGAGTAATGATCCTGAGCAAAGCCTAGAACTGATCCCATGACAGTATACTCCAAGGACGGAGAATCCCCATAGCTCATAGGGCAAGTGAATTCCGTTTCGAATGACCCCAATATTTACTGTGCCAGGGCAGAGGGAAAAAACAAAAATGCAAAAAGCACAAAACCTTGGATATATATATATATATAAATATATATATATTTATATATATATTTATATATATAAATATATATATAAATATATATAACCTTCATTTATTATTGTTATTATTAATTTTATTTACCTAGCTATTTTGGTCAATTTCTCGGTTTGGATGTGATTATTGAAATTGTTGCCCCCAATTATTCTTTTTTTTTTCTTTTTTTTTGTGTGTGTTTTTTTTTTTCCTTTCTTTTCTTTCGTTATGTGCTACACCATGTCTCTTATTTCAAGACCACGGCGAGTTTTTTTTTTTTTTTCATATGTTTGTTTGTTTTTGTTTGTATTTTTTTTTATCAGTTTATTGTGGTGCTTGTCGATATAACTGGAGTCCTCACTGGATATTTGACACTTCTTTTGGTACTGATGGGGTGTTTCACCTTCTTTTTCTCCTTCATTTCCCAAATTGATGAGGAGAACCCCTAGAAGGATTCTGCCCATTTTTGGGGTATTAGACTCTTACCCCAGTTTACTCATTTTCTCTTTTTCAGGCAAAACCACCCAACTTGAACTGCTAGCCCTGCCCCCACTTAGAGGGGGAAATAAGGGAGGCACCAAGACCAAACTGATGCAAGACTACTAAGTAGTAGGTCAGATACAGAGGGGATCACATATTCTAGCCACCCTGGGGGTGAGGGAAGAAGAAATGGGAGGTAGGACAAAAACGGAGGTGTAGGGAGGACAATTTAGGGATGGGAATCCCCCCTGATTTTATGTAAATATGTACCTAGAATATTATTGTCAACAATATGTAAGCCACTATGATCAAAATAAAAATTAAAAAAAAATTACATGATTTATAAGTCCTAAAAATGGAAAATGTAAGAATAGATATCAAAAATTAAGGGGAAATTATGAATAGGCCTATAAAAGCATAAAAATGAGTTTTATTATATGATATTGACATGTTTGAAAATATTATTATATATATACTACTTAATTATATGCATTAGTAAGTAAAAGATAATAATGAAATTACTAAAATATTAATCAAATGGTGGTACATTTGATTGTTTTAATTCTATTGTCTTTGCCAATATAATCATATCATTGAAAACACCTCTTAGGCCAAAGTCTTGAAGCATCTGCCTATGTTTTCCTCAAAGTATCTTATGGATTTTTATCTTCTCTCAAGATATTTGGTTCACTTTCAATTGACTTTTGCATACTGTGTGATACAGATCCAAATTTATTTTTTGCATGTATGACTGTCCAGTTTTCTCAGCACCATTTGTGACAGATATTTTCTTTGGTTCCACTTTATGTACTCATCTCCTTTTCTGTAAATAAGTTGATCAAGATCATGATCTTTCTTTGTGTTCTCAATTCTAACTCTTTGGTCAGAGAGTCTAACCTTATATAGTGTCATGCTATTGATTACAATAGCTTTAACTATAATTTCAAGTTGATAAAATCAATACCTCCCTATTTCTTATTTTTCAATATGATTTTGGCTATTTAGAGTGTTTTATGACCCCATTCAAACTACTAGTTACTCTTTTTTAAAATTTTTTTATTTTTATTTATGAGAACAAAGATGCAAAGAAAGAGGACAAGGTAAAGTTACAGTGGAAACTCAATCATCCATAAACAGAATTCTCAGAAATTCCCTTGCTGATATCTGAGCTTTGAATTTTCAGCCAAAGAATATTAAGAAAAATAAAACAGAACCCATGTACAATTACTTTGTCCCACAAGTCCCCAGATTATAATACATAATATTTCTTAGCAGCACACAAAGCGATCTAAAGTCATAAAACTTATGTAACTCCTTAAACATTGAAGGCAAAGTACTTTTTTACATTTCCATGCATATACATATTAGTGTAAATTAACCTCAAAAGTTTTAGTGGGTTGTTTTTCTTAAGAATTAGAGTCAGGGCCGGGCGGTGGCGCTGGAGGTAAGGTGCCTGCCTTGCCTGCGCTAGCCTAGGACGGACTGCGGTTCGATTCCCCCGGCGTCCCATATGGTCCCCTAAGAAGCCAGGAGCAACTTCTGGCGCATAGCCAGGAGTAACCCCTGAGCGTCACAGGGTGTGGCTCAAAAACAAAAACAAAAACAAAAAAAATTTTTGGGCCGGGCGGTGGCGCTGGAGGTAAGGTGCCTGCCTTGCCTGCGCTAGCCTAGGACGGACCGCGGTTCGATCCCCCGGCGTCCCATATGGTCCCCCAAGAAGCCAGGAGCAACTTCTGAGCGCATAGCCAGGAGTAACCCCTGAGCGTCACAGGGTGTGGCCCAAAAACCAAAAAAAAAAAAAAAAATAAGAATTAGAGTCAAAGGAGCACAGTAACAACGGTGTTAGAGTGGCAATTATTGTTTGCATAGGCCCACCAAAATATGAGGGACATGGAAAGAAAAAGCCGTGGCCTAAGAACAAGGAGACTCTATCCCTGAAGTTTCCTGGCATAAAACCAACTCTAGGTAAACTAGTTTGTCCAATCCAAATCATTGTCTGTAGTGCCATTACATTTTTATTTTTCACACAGTCTCTGTTGTTGGTATCATGTTTCGGTATTAAAGATCCTGGAATCTGCATATCCTACATTGCAGTCAGTATGGTGTGGAGTGTCCTCTCGTTTCACCTCACAATTAAAGGGCAATGCAGAGAGCCCTGTCCTGTAAGCAGCTCGTTATTGTTGTCAAGTCTTCTTAGTGTTAAGGGAAGTCTCTTTTGAGCAGGTCGATGTCAGAGCAATGATATGATCTTCCCTGGTAGAGGATTGCTTCCAAATGTTGTTATAAAAAACCTTGGATGTTTCGTAGATAGCTTCTCTGGTTCAGGGATGAATGGAGGATGCCCATTCTTCTGAGGCCTGTGCCTGGTCATTATATCAATGTTCAGGGTGTAAGGTCCCATTGCACTACAAGATTTGTGTGCCAATCTCTATTAGATAAGAACTTATTTGTATGTATAGTATTTTCCCATTTTAATGTGCCTATGCAAACAAAGAACAATGCCACCTGGTGTTATCGGCGCATATGGGGGCCGTAAGAACAAGTCCAACAATCCCCATGACATGGTTTAAACATAAGCATTAAACTGAGGAACTCTTTCACCAAAATTCTTTATTGAACAGCTCACAAAGAGAAGAAAAAATAAAAAGTGGGTAGAATCGTCATTGTAAAAAATACTGAGTAAGAGTTATAGCTGTCAAAGAAAATACACATAAAATATTCAAAAGACATATGTGTCCATTTTATCTCTTTTGAAATAGTTGGGGGTTGTTAAATCCAATGCACGACCTTGGTCTGTGATTAGGACTGTGCAGTACTGAAGTTAAAAAGAGTAAATGTGGGGTACTGATAGTTGGGGGTGAGAGAGTTAAGGAGTAAAAATGAGCTTTGTACGGGTGTGCAAAAGGGCAGAATCTGTTGGGGTAGGAGGTTGGTCTTGGTGCCTAACAAGTTAAGAACTGAGGGTAAAGAGGGTTAATTAAGGGGATGATAACGAATCCGGATTGGGAGAAGAGGGAGTAGAAGGGCTCTGGTGTGGAGGAGGGGAAATATATCAGAGGGGCTATATACATTGTATAGATGAATTGTTTATCAATTAGGCTTGGCAGTCAGAGAGGACCACTATATAGGAAGTCACATCTACATATACACTGATTTTAGAGACCTATTTGAATGTTATCCTCCAAATCTAGGGCATTCCATTTTTTTCCCCTAGAAACAATCAAGAATTAAGAACATTTTTGGGTGAAGTTAAAAAGTATATATGTCAGGTGGGCGCATTTGTGCCTGTGCACTTTTGAAAATGAATACCAGTAAGAAAAGAACTTCTGAATGGGGTCCAGCATGCATATGACAGGAGTTTGTTTCCTCAACCCTCCTCCAGGGCCCGATTTACCAGGCTGGCCCTGAAGACCAGTCTAACATGGGGGGATCTCAGTCCCTGGACTAAGTGGTCAGCCCAGGGGGCCTATGGCTGGCTGTCCTGCCCAGAGTCCCCAATATATCAGTGGAAGACAGCCAGAAGTCCTGGCACGTGGAATCTTTCTAGTTACTCTTAATAAGCCCTTGAAGAATGACATCAACGTTTTAAGAAGATGCATTTCATCTACATAATAATTAAGGTTAATTTTGACAGCATTTATTTTTCCATTGCATGAACATATTTTTTATTTTTCTTTCAAAGGTGACTTTTATTTTTATAGCTTAGGTTTTTCTAAATTTGTTGAGTTGATTCATATGTTCTTGATGTTTTTGGACACTAAATAGAGTAGTATTTTTGAACTTTTTCTGTTCTAGTTATTTGCTTATAGGAATATAACCACTTTTATGTATCAATTTATAGCATGTTACTTTACTACATTAGTTTATTGTTATGGCGTTTTTAGGGTCCTCTATTATTATTATAATGTTGTTTGAAAAGTAGTAATTATTTGACTTATTTTACAATTAGATGTTATTCTCTTACCTTATTGCCGTTGTTAGGACTTGTAATACAACATTGAATTAAAGTGAAGATCGTAAACATCCTTGCCTTCTATCTGATCTCAGAGGAAATAATTTTAGTTTTTCACTATTGAGCATTATACTGGCTGTGACTGTTGGACATAGGCATTAATATATTATAAAAGGTATTTTGTTGAAGTTGTCTGTCATAAATAAATATTGAGTTGTGTTGAAAGCTTTTTCCTGCATTGATATGATTGTTATTTTATTTTTCCTTTTATTTATGTGGTATATTATATTAATTGACATGCATATGCAGATCATTCCTTGTACCTCATGGGATAAATTTCTTTTAATCCTTATATTATCTTTACGGTATATTTTTGAATTTGGTTTACTAAGATTTTGTTGAGTATTCACACACTGATATTCCTCAGGGAAGAAAACCAAGATATTCTGAGCAAACATACTATAGGGTGAGTCTAGAAGGTTCCAAACCCCTAGTGTTTTCCAGTAGTGAAATCTTTCTTAGTAGAGGCTGACTAACTTACAGCAACTTTAAAGTCAGGTAAACCATTACCTGTGTCTTCAGCAAGTTCTTTCTTGCATAAACCTGCCCAAATTGCAGAACTCTCTAAACCTCAAATTTATAGAGATAAGGAGTCAGAGAAATAGTACAGAAGGTGAAACACTTGACTTTTATGCATCCAATACAGGTTTAATCCCTGGAACCACATTGGGTCCCTCTGAGAACTGTCAGGAGTTATTTCTGGGAGCAAAGTCAGGAGCATTGCCAGGTGTGGTCCAAAAACAAACAAAAATTATAGCTATAAAAAGAAAGAAAAGTTTGGAGAAAGGGCTGAAGCAGTGGCGCAAGCGATAAGGTGTCTGCCTTGCCCATGGTAGCCTAGAATGTACAGCTGTTTGATCCCCTGGTGTTCCATATGGTCCCCCAAGCCAGAAGCAATTTCTGAGCACACAGCCAGGTGTAACCCATGAGCGTCAGCGGGTGTAGACCAAAAACAAAAAAAAAAACAAATTTATATATAATGCATAATATTTTATCTCTAATATATATTATGTATATATATAGCGATCAAATGTTATGCATTCAAACCTTTTATAAAGAGGAGACACAAAATAAATTATGGGAAGTGCCTTTTTAGGTTAATAAAGTTAAATAGCGATTGTTATATTCAATAATAATTTAATAATTAAGATCTTTAATAATTTTAGTCCTCTAAATTTTTAGAAGGAAAACATTTGCTACTTAAGTCAAAAATTGTATTAACTTACATGTAGGGCTACCCTAGGTTATTGTGAACCTATTTTTCCAATCATTAAAGAAAGGGAGCTCAACATTTGTGAGCACATGAAAGTAGGGTTCTCCTTATACAACAGGAGGATATTTAATGTGTAATTAGAATGAACCAAAACATCTTACAAAATTTTTATGGATCTACTTAAAACTGAGAGGAAATATCTTAAATTATTCTATAAGAATTTGCCATGATGAGTCAGTAAAGTTGCTTTGGTTAACAAAAATTTAAGAAAGTTAATTCCTGTGACTAAAAGCTCCATTCTTTTAAAACGGGATATATTTTAGTTTAGTATCAAGAAATGAAAATTATTCTTAGTTTTTGTCGGGTGTCTGTTTTCTTCTCTCTCCATCCCCAAATCCACCAGCAATATAATATAGCACCACTTCTCCCTGCAAAGACTTATTAAACAAAGGGGAAATTTTACGTGTTAAAAACAAGCTCTTATCTACATAGGGATAAGAACTCATACTTGTTTACAACGCAGGGACATCTCCCACTCTGAATGTATGTCATGGGGAACCAACCTAGAATCCAGGGAAATAGGCACCGACCGTCCAGCCTTGACTCCTGGATCCCAGACATAGAAATGACAGAGTGCTCCACAACAGCTTCAGGATCCAAATCCCCTCCAGGGCATTCATAATGCTGCTCTGATGCCAACATGTGCCAGTTCTAAATTGATAACCTGACAATGAGGAAATGGGAACAACTTGATCTAAGAGCAAGTTGTCCTTCCTCATCAGCCAACGATAAGACAAAAACAGAAAACATGTCACCCTTTGATCTGTGTGAAAGCCAAGATCGCTATATACAGATGACGGGTTGTTACAACCAGGACTGGACAGTACGCATCCAGGGACCACCACCAACAACAATAGCAACAAAAAGCTCTAGCCTAGCTTTTGGTTTACGATCTGTTCAACAAAAAAGATCTCCAATTCCAGAGGTCTGACTGAGACAACCGCAACTGATCGGGTCTTCGGAAACATAAGGAAAGATCTTATCCCAGGCTCCATCCTAAGAGCAACATAATGACCAAGACCACCAACTACAGAAGATGGATTAAAATGACACTGAAGAAGCAGAGCTGCTAGAACCACAAAGAAAGACTTCATCATGAGCTCTATTCCTTGAGCTGCACAGTCACCAAGATTTCTAAATAAAGAGGTCTGATTTTACTATCCAAGACGAAGCAGAAGTCTTCCATACACCACGAAAGCACCAAGGAGAGAGTAAATGATCATGCAAGGAGTCTATAGTTAATCCCATGACAGTATACTTCAGGGGTGGAGAAACCCTGAATCTGCTAGGCCAAGGAAATTCCCTCTATAATATCCCCAATAGTTACTGTGCCTATGCAGGGGGAAAAAGAAAAGAAGAAGAAAGCACAAAACAATCATTTTCCCACATATTTATTTATCAATTGATCGATTTTTTTGATGTCTTTACTTTGGTGTAGATATTGAAGTTGATGTCTCCAATATTATTTTATTTTATTTTATCTTATCTTTCTCTTTCTTTTTGCACTCCAGCATGCTTTGATTTCAGAATCGAGACTATTGTGTGGTACTTGTTTTTATTGCTGTAGTGCTCACTGAATATTTAATTTGATATTTCTTTCTGTATTGTTGTGGTGTTTCAATTACCTTTTTCACATCTTCTCTCAAACTGAGGTTGAAAGCCTCTAGAAGGACTCTGCCCATTTTCAGCATATTTGACTTCTTTTTCTTTTCTTATTTTGTACCCCAATCTATTGCTTTTCTTTTCTTCAAACAAAACCACATAACTCGATTTATCTAGCTCTGCCTCTTAAATAGAGGGGGAAACAAGGGAGGGTACCAGTACCAAACAGATATATGATCACTAATAGTAAGCTAGACAAAGAGGGGGCCACCTACTCTAGCAGCCAGGGCAGGTGATGGTGGGGTATATGGATTACAGAAAGGGAACTGGGATGGGGGTGGACAAATTTGGTGATGGGTATTCCCCTGATTCAATGTTAATATGTACCTAAAATACTACTGTGAAAGATATGTAAGCCATTATGATCAAAATAAAAATTAAAAAAATGAAATGAAAATTATAGACTGGAGAGATAGTATATAGCAGGTAGGGTGCTTGCTTTTCAGGATTCTAACTTGGATTTTATCCCTGTTTTTTATTGTCTTCTGAGCACAGCCAGGAATGATCTCTAAGTGTAGAGCCAAGAGTAACCCTTGAGCACCGATAGGTGTGGCCCAGAAACTAAACCAAATCAACAACAAAAAGGTGGTCTGGATTCAGATTCTTTCTACCATATTCCATGTAATTCTCTGAGCCAGCTAGGACTGATTCCTGAGCACAGAACCAGAAAGTAACCTCTGAGCATTGCTGGGTATGACTCCTCCAAATAAATAAATAAAATAAAATAAAAAAGAGAAAACACCTGAAACTCCAATTAGATGAAAACATAATTATTAGAATACACCAAATAAAAAACTGTAAAAGTAGTGTAGAGACTTAGGGTTCTGCCTTGCCAGTGAACAACCTACTCTATACCAGGCACATGAGAATCCACAGGGATCACTTCTTAATATAAAATCAGGAACAGCTCCTAATCAGATGTGCCCTCAATCTCTCAATAATTTTTAAAAGAATAATAAGTAAACAATACATAATTCTGAATATTGCTGACAATCAGACTTTAGCTATAGTGAACACTGTTATGCTCATCTCATCAGACTAAAGACAGATTTCTCCTTGCTATTACAGGAAAAGTTTCCCTACAATTCCATGAATGACATCATATAAAAACATTATTGGCACTAGTCTGAAACACATGTTGTGCCACTGAGAACTCAGAAAACAGGTGCCAACATAAAAATGAACCTGAAATTGTACATAAAATATTATAAAATATTGTGCCAAAGGGGGCATAATTCTAAAAATGCATTAAAAAGATTATAAATATTTATTCAGTTAATTTGAATCTCTTAAGTACAAAATATTCTACTCATATATCCATTTCTGCTTTAATTACATTTTTGTCAAAAGAGTAATAGGGGTTTACTTCTCTAAACTGCTGTTTTCAGAAGTGATCTTAAATAAAAGAGAAACAGCATACATACATGTATTTCTCAGAATATATAGTTTCAACTGCAGAAGTAATGAGATTCTTCTTATGTAAAGGTTCTTAATTTTTCTAGTCTAAATTAGCACAAAACACACTGGTTTGATCATGATTAAAATGGTGACTTTAATTATGCCCGGGAATGAACACAGTATCACACATACAATGCATGTGATAACTTTGTGCCAGAGAATACATTTTTTATAGATTGTAATGACAAATAGAGTCAGATTAATACACATATAACCATAATATCTGGTGGAGTGTAATAACTAAATACATTATACAACTAAATACATTGTACTTTTATTTAAAACATTTCATCTTCCATTCATATTCTCTCAATTTTTACTTTGTTTCTAAAATCACAAAAATAAGGAATTATATATTTTTCTCTTTGTTCCGCTACATGGAGGAAAACCTTTAATCAAATGTAGATTTTTTTCCAACCCTCCTTTACATTGCTTTTTGTTTGTTTGTTTTTGTACTATATTAAGTAGTACTCTGAGGATAGCTCTGCGTTTGTGGTCCCTCCCAGTGATGCTCCAGGGACCATGCATTGGCAGTCATCAGACATAGCTTCCCATATGTAAAACCTGTTGAATATTCTCTAGCCTGAAAACAATTTATATATTTCCTAGTAAGTTCAAAAAGAACAAAAATAAGAGCAATGAGAACTCTCAAACTTAAAAAAAACACAAACGAGAAATTTCGATAATTTTGATAATAATCTAAAACATTATTTTATTCATGTTTAAAATAAAGAAATTTAACTATAAGAGATATGATCTTACAAAATATTATCTGTCAACCATTTACCTTGTTTTTATGAATCTTGTTCTTACAATAAATATTGTCTTCAGATTGTGGGTTAAAATGTAGAACTGGGGCCAGAAAGATAGTGAAGTAGGTAGGTCAAAGCAAACTGGAGTTCAATTCTGGCACCATATATAGTTCTGTAAGGCCCATAGAAGTGATCCCTGATCACAGAACCAGAACCAAAAATGGAGTACCACATGATGTGACTCTAAAATGAAACAAAAACAAACATACCATTGATGGGGTCAGAGAGAGAGTACAATGGATAAAGTCTTGCATGTGATTCACTGATGCTCAAGTCCCCAACACCATACTGAAAGCCTCCAGGCATGATCCCAGAGAACAGAACCAGGAATAGACCCTGAACACTAATAGGTGTGATCCCCAAATCCCAAATAAATAAATAAAATGAATATTTGTATGATAGGATTTTGATAAGTGAATCTTTTCTTGTATCTTAACTGTTCTTGCCACACATCACCATCTTCCTTCATTTGTTTTTGCATTTTAGGCAAAAGATGACCAATTTTTTTTAGTCATTGTCTTCCATTTTCTTCATACCATTTCTCTTGAAATTTTCAATGACTATTTTGCTCCAGAATTCTTCAGAGAGTGAAGTCATTCTGATCATGAATGACATCTACTTTGGTACACATAAGCATTTCCTTGTCCATGTCCTACTTGAACTGTTAGCAGCATTTGACTACACTGTCCTGCAATTTCTCTTGGTTTCCAGAAAGAATATCAAGTCCTTTTAAGGCTTGAACCTTGGATGTCTTGGTTCTAGTATATTTATTTATCAGAGAAAGTCACAAAAGTCAGTCTAAATTCAAAGGGAGGGAATATGTTCTTACAGTACGAGTATGTTGGGGAGGAAATGAAATATTGCACCCATCACTGGAGAGTATAACAGACATAAAATAACAAATACAAGATAAATGAATGCAGAAAAAGAGGTAGAGAAAGATAAAAGCTGGCATGTGTTATCTAGAGATTTGTCATAATTAGTACAATGTTTGTAGTTCAGATCACTTATTTTAATTTTAGATAAAATTTTAGGTGATTATCCTTTCCCTTCTTTACTGATAAAATCAAGAGTGTCGTAGTACATTTGGGCCATGCCTAATGGTTTTCAGATACTATTCCTAATTCTGTGCCTAGGGGTCACTCCTGGCAGTACTCAGAGGATCATATGCAATGTTAGAGATATAACAAGTTTTGGGCCCGGAGAGATAGCACAGCGGCGTTTGCCTTGCAAGCAGCTGATCCAGGACCAAAGGTGGTTGGTTCGAATCCCAGTGTCCCATATGGTCCCCCGTGCCTGCCAGGAGCTATTTCTGAGCAGACAGCCAGGAGTAACCCCTGAACACCACTGGGTGTGACCCAAAAAAACAAAACAAAACAACAACAACAACAACAAAAAACAAAAACAAGTTTTACCTATATGTAAGGCAGTCACCTTAACCTTGGTAGTATCACTCTGGCCTGAGAATATATAATCTTTTAAGTTACTACTTTATATTAGATAGGCTTAGTCATTACTATGATTTTATATTTAAAAATAAAAGATAATAGGAAATGTATTTTTCTATTTGCATAAACATTTCCATATGGATCAGTGGAAAAGCCCATTGTAAATGTTCACATTCAAAATAAGAAAAGTCAGAATGGTATATGAAATAGTTAGATACTGAAATATTGAGGACTACAAATATTCATTATACTGTCCAAGACTATGAAAGAAATTGAAAGTGTGTATATTTTCTTAAATTATATTTACATATAGCCATGGGGAAAGGGGTGCACTATCTTTCGTATTTGTCAGACTAATGACTACCTTTGAAGATAAGTTTTTTATTTTTAAAAAAAAAGAAAGAAAAAATAAAACAATAAAAGCATATTTTATATCATAACTCAGATGTATTTTAGGTTTTGGGCAGAGAAACTATTTACAATATTTGACCCCACTGTGAAGACCTGAATGCTTGAGCCATCAATGCAGCCACTGTTTGGGCTTTATGATGCTAAGGGCCAAGCTTTGTTGAAGGAAGGAGCCTGCATAGAACTAGGAACTTATATATTGGCAAGACATGAATTCCTGCCCTTTGAAAATATCCTTATTTTTTGATTTGGGTATCAAAAGCCAGATGATCTCTGAAGTGATTTAACTATGCCACTGTAGTGCCAAAGCAGGCTATACATAAAGGAATGGCCCTTTTCATGATCCAATAAAATATACTAACAAGTGGTAGTAAGATTTGGACTGAAGTTTTTCTTAGTATAGAATGTTAATATAAACATATGTAGATTCCTTTAGAATCTTATATTTCTATTCAAATGGTTTGCACAATTCCTAAGAACCAGACTTTCTACTGATTATCAATGTGCTCAGAAAGCATTCATCACTTCATTGCTTTTATGGATGGAGAACTAACAAATAAACAAAACAAAACAAATTTAGCAAAGTTTAAATTATATATTTATTATAAAAATAGAATATATTTTATCATGTATGTTACAGTATATAATTTTAAATTATATAGTTTTTTAGGCAATTCAAGGAGTTCATATGTCTTGATAATACTAAATAAACTGAAAGATGAAATTATTTAATAGAACTACTATATACTATTGTGTCAGCTCTTAAATCTGTAGAGCCATAACACAAGACCTAAGAATTGTGTACTTTGATCTGGACTGGTTCACTCCCTAGGAGAAAAGGTGTTCTCCTGCTGGGGAACTGAAAAGGGGTCACTATATTAATGTAAAACAATGCAAATGACTGGTCAACTATAGGTCTGAGCACTATAGCCCCAAAACTCTTAGACTCAAGTCATTCTCCAGCCTCAGTTTCCAGAGTAAGTGAACTACATATATATCACCACAATTTGATAATACATGGATAGAACTGGAGGATGTCATGCTAAGTGAAGCCATAAAGAAAGACATATGCAAAATGACTTCTTACTTAGGTGTGATATAAAAAAAGCATAGTAAGGAAAAAATCAAATGACTAAAAGTAACAGAACCTGAAAACTGAAGGGAGCTCACCAAGGTTAAGAGACTTGGATGGTAGCATTGGAAATTAAGGACAAATTTGAGAAGGAATCCGACACACTAATAAGGAGTTGTGGTATTGAAATACTGTATGCATGAAACCTTTCTATTACAGTCTCTTGAAACTGAATAAGTATAGTGACTAAGATAAAATAAAAATACTGTGCACTCAAAAGGTTATATGTGATAAATCCATTTCAATTGCTATTTTGAACGACTTAACATGACCCAATTGTTCCATTTTGCCCTTAGATAATAGAATTCTTAACTTAAACTCAAGTATTTTTCCCTGGTATGGTTTCATCATAATAGCTGAAAATAAAAATGATTCTAAAAATAACTTCATGTTAATTGTGCAGGTGAGAAAAATATATCCAGCCACACATTAACCAGAGCCAAATTGTCTGAGAAAAAAAATCTGGAAAAAGAGCAACTAATTTCAAATTAAAATACATGCTGCAATATATTTAGAACTCAGTTTACTATTATAAACACCATAATTTCAAGCATTCTATAGGACAATATCCTTCTGAAAAATGATATCATAAAAGTTATTTTTAAAAGTATGTAACGAGAAAAGTGATTTGTGCACTTACCTCTATCCAATAGATTTTCCCAAAGGATTTCCATATATGGTATGCTGCATTCATGATGCTACTTTGTCTTATATCAACCTGCTACACTCTGACAATAGCTGCTTAAATCTTGTTTTCAGAGTGCAATTCTTATGCTAAAAAGAGCTCTTTTGGTGATCTCATGAGACCAACTTCTAGCCAAAAGTTAGATACAATATCTACTTTTTTCTCTCCTTGCCATGTCCCCCGACTTGTTTCCAGAAAATCTATAATATGTAATGATTTAGAATTAATACTCCAATTCCCTAGGTCTTTTAATGAATTCACTTACACTTGGGGATCTGACCAAGGCATCTGTTCATGAATAGTGGAATGATTACCATGTCCTGATGGGGAAGGCACAATGCCATCTTTTCCTGAAATACATCCCAACTGAGAAATCAACTGCCTCTTGCCTGGATTTTTTGTGTGTCAATTTTTTAGAAATTAAATATAAAACCTTTTTGGACATTCCTCTCCAAGACACCTCCTTTACCTTATTATGTCTATCATACATTGGTAAAAAGAGGTGATAAATGAACCTTTTCTCATGCAGCGGTACTAGAGTTATATATTGACATTTAGCACTTGAGTCAATTAATAGCCATTGCTGTGGTAAATTTTAGAAATCATTTAAAAATCACATTGGACTTTATTGATACCTCTAAATCTTCCATCTGCCAGAAACCTAACATGAGATGAATCGCATAAATCCTGCAGTATCTGTAGTTAGAGTAGTTAATCAGAAGGCAATGATCAATCTCTATCTCTTATTTGTTTGTTCCTCACTCAAGGAAATTTGATTGTTTCACTTTATGTACTTTAAAACAAAGTTAAAGTAATTCATAAGCAGAATATAATCTTGACAGTGCATGTTTTCGGTCTCAATTGCCTCTAGTACATTTTCTGGGGAGTAATAGTGGTCACTAACCCATTCCCCCTCTTGAAAGCAGAGAATCAGGCAGAGCTGTTGACTTTGAGATGGCAGATGAGGATGTGCCAGCGCCCTTGACAATCAGTGAAGCTTTTGTCATTGTATGTCTGGCTTGAATTTAAATTGACCTGATAGGATCAAGCTGAGATTTCTCTCTACATTTTCCAGGCTGCTTCAGACTCTCTTGCCAATGGTATTATGTGGCACAGTTCCCACAGAGGCTCCCAGAGGCAAGCCGCCAGTTTGATTTCCCAAAGTGAATAACTTTCTGAGCCCTTTTAAATGTGTGACCCTGAGCTTGGATGTTTGTTCAGAGGTTACCTCATTTTGGTCCTGAGCATTCTACTGCTATCTCAAAACTCAAGATGGAAAAACAGAGCTGAAAACAGGCTATTAATAGAGTTCATCAAGTATTATTTGACACCTGTTAATCTTTGCCATCATTCATTGGAATATTTTGAAAAAAACAGAATGTTCACCTTGCTATTGTGTTCATTATAAAAGGACAATATATCTTCCCTTCAGGAAGTTAAGATCAATAATAGACAAGACTGAATAAAATGGGATGTTGAGTTACTATCACTAATCAGGTAGCTCTGAAGGGACTCAGTTTTTGACATTACTCACCTCAATGAGCAGGTTATATCATTAGTCACACTTTTAATGGCTGACAAAGGAATGCTACAACCTTCAAACAGGTAATAGATAATGCTGTTCTGCATATCCTAAAATCTCCAGAGCTGATTGTGCTCTTGGCATTTCCACTTCACCCTCGAAGGCCTAACAGTGTTATATGCAACCTGGCTCTTAAATACATATTCCGTGAGTGACTAATATAAATTAATATCTGAATAAATTGATATATTTGGGCTGGTTTCCCAGGAATCCACCCACACCTGCGACAATTAAATGCTCTAAACTGTGTCCAATTTAGGTTACAGTCTTTAATCATCCTCCTAGTTTTAGTGATTATGAGAACTTATTGACAGTTGATAAGAACTTATGTGGTAGACTTTTATTGCTTGTTCTAAAAACTTTCTCCATGAATTTTCACCAGAAGTTCACAAGAATTATATCTCTTACTTTATAACAATTTAGCCCTAAAGAAACAACTAATTGGCTACAGATATAGATTAGTAATCGAAAGGTCTGAGAAGTGTTAGTCCCTCTGTTCAATCCCTCACACTGCCTCAAAAAATAAAAAAGAAAGAACAAGAGAAGCAACTGTCCAAAGAAAGAACTATATAGACTGAAAAATCGATGCTCAGACTCCACTTTTCCTATTCTTTCTTTCCCACCACAGAGGATATCATAGTGAAATTACCTTGCCTAGTTCCTTAAGTGGGAGAAGACATTCTATCTTAGAGATGCCTATCAGTTTGACTAGCTCAGATCAAGGATGTGTAGGTTGTATTATATACAATACTTGGCAATTAACTACATAGCAATTGGAATTCATTAGAAGTAATGAAATTAATTTTATAAGCACGAAATAACCACATGTGGCTACAGCGTTCCTTCCAGAAAGTGCATAGGACACGTCTATCATTTTAAAAAATTATATTAGATAACATTTGCTTAGTGAGAAAATGCTTTGATTTTCTAAGTCTCCAGAAAATTTAAATAGCACCAACTTTTTGAAAAGAGGAAAGATCTTTATATGACTGAAACCCAACTACAATCATGTCTGTAATCACTGTGCTTAAATAAAGATATTATTTAAAAATGATAATTTGCCTAATTTACACTTTCTGATGTATATTTAACTGATCCATTAAAATATTATGTTCCATATATTAAAATTTAGTGAAGTATATCAAATAATCTCAATAAAACTGGAAAAGCATGCTATATTTTTTATTTATTAGTATGGTTGACCTCTGCTAGTCAGAGGTGCAAGTGCTTTTACTTGCAAGCTCCAAAGTAAAACGTTTCATAATTTGTGTTCAGTGCTTTTCTTTACCCCTTTCAATTTTAGTTTGAGTTGACTGGTTTTGTATTCAGCCGAGAATAAAACTTACTTTCTTGGGATCAAAATAAAAATACTTCAACTAAAGGCTGGTCTCAGGTCATCAGACTGATGCATATTTATCATTCTGCTTCCAATAAAGTAAGCAATATAGCTTTCTATATGATTATAAACTGCACTATGCAATAACATGAAATAAAAATGTAAACAGAGTAAAGTACATTCATATCATTTGGTGTTTCATTTTCAGGAGATGTTCAAAAGGGCATAGGTCACCTTCAAATCACATTTTATTCCATTAGGACATTCTTACGTAGTTTATTAAAATTTTTCATCACATGTTATATTCCAATTTCTATTTTTTATCAGAGATTGAAGGATTAAGTCAGCTGGTAACCACATAATTGTGTTTCAGACTCAATGTGGTTGATATAGATATATCTCTATATCTATAATATCTATATATGTAGATATCTTTATACATAAATATGAATCCTGGACAAGGCTTACTTCCCTTTCTTTTTCACCTGTATTTAGCCACAGTCAATTGATGTGGCTTTAACCAATGTTTTGCTGGTTATTTCACTCCTTACAAAGGACATCTTGAGAGAAAATTTTCAAAATTCCTCAAATTGCTTTGCTTAATGAAAACTGACAGGTGGAGTTATATAAGAGAAACAAATTATTTCAGCAGAGAACTAAAAGGACAAAGCCTGCCTTGCTTCAATGCTGTTGGGCAGATTTTATAGGCTTGTTCTTACTTGTAGCAAAGTTAAAATAATAATGCTTTAGTAAATAATACCTTACATATCTAGAGTGCTTTTCATCTATGGTTAGCCCAAGGCATTTGCCTTTCTATATATAGCTATTGCTCCCACTTTCACTAAAATCCAACTACCTTTAGGGTGGAACCAAACTTCCTCTCTCTGCCAGCAATATTACACAACAGTGTTCAGGAGGGAAAATGAAAAATAATTTCTCCTGTTGAAACTCCAGGAGGAATTTCTGAGTGGGAAGAAGGTAATTTCTAAGTTAGAATTGGCACTGACACTAGAACTTAACACTCCAATTCATATAGAAAATGGGCGTGGAAACTTCAAAGAACATGAGCGGTCACCACCATAGTTTTATTTCTCAACTGATTAATTATAGTATTTATGAACATAAAAGCTCTTTCCCAGTCTGAAATCTTGTTTTTTACCTGTTAGATTTCAGGGGACCATGAACTCTTTCTTCTCTCTTTAAAAAAATAATAATGGTAAAAATATATGGTGATAAAATGATAAAAATACTTGGTAGGCTTTTAACCATTCAGAGTGGTCAACAAATGTAACACACGTATATTAAGTCCTGCCAAGTGTGGTGGTGATTCATCATATATATATATATATGTATATATGTACATACATATACATATATACATGCATATACATATATATAATTATTTTTAATTTATTATTTTCAATAAGCTGAAAATTAATGGTCAAAAATGTAATAAAAACTTTAAGTATAAGGGGCTGGAGAGATAGCACAGCAGTAGGGCTTTTGCTTTGCAAGCAGTCAATCCAGGACCAAAGGTGGTTCCCCAGCATTCCATATGGTGCCGCATGCCTTCCAGGAGTAATTTCTGAGCATATAACCAGGAGTAACCCCTGAGAGCTGCCAAATGTGGCCCACCCCCCAAACAAACAAAAACAACAAACTAACAACAACAAAAAATACCCTCCAAGAATGCATGATGGAGATTTATATACTGGGATTCCTTTATCTACTTTTCTATTGTAAAATGTTATTGGGAAAATTGTCTACTAGAGAATAGACATAAAATAATTTTTGAAAATGAATAACATACAACTATTAATGAGAGAAAAATTCACATAGAAGTAAAAATAAATAAATAAACATTATAAAAATCAACTTAATATTTAGGTTAATAACTTTCTTCCAAATAGAAGACAGAATACTCCTTTCTCCCCAATTTTTTCCACAAAATATGTTTCTCCCAGGAATTTCTCTTAAAGTCTGCAATGGCAAGATCTATAGCACAAACTTGAATAAATAGGACGAGCATCAAACCTGAATAAATGGGACTACATCAAGCTAAAAAAGTTTCTGTAGGGCAAAAGGAACATGGGCTAAAATTAAAAGACAGCTAAATGATTGGCAGAAAAATTTGGCACTCAATACATCAGATATAGCTTTGATATCTAGGATATGCAAAGTACTCACAAAAGTTACCTCACCAAACCTAAAAAAAATGGGGAGAGAAAATGTACAGATATTTTACTGAGTAACACCAACAGATGGACAACAGACACATTAAAAAATGTCCATCATCACTTAGGGAAATCCTTAGGGAAATTCAAATCAAGTTTACTATGAGATATCATCTTACATTAATGAGGATGACACATATCAAAAATACTAGAAACAAACTCTATTGGTGGGGATGTGGTGAGAAAGGACCTTTCGTCCACTGCTGGATGGAATGCTGCTTGGTACAACTCCTATGGAAAACAGTATGGAGGGTTCTCTGTAAACTCAAAATTGAGCTGACATATGACTCAATAGTTCCTCTTTTTTTCTCAGGACAGAAACACATTCTTCCAGAAGGATGTATGCACACCGCTATTCATTGCAGCCACTCAGTACAAGAGCTAATATACCCTATATATTAACCTATATATCCAACAACAGATGAATGGATTATGAAGATATTGGTACATGTATACAATAAAATACTAAATAACTGTAAGTAATGATACAATAATGCAATTTGCAGCAACATGGATAAACTGGAAGATAGTATGTTAAATTAAGTAAGACGGAGGAAGAAGGATAAATATAGAATATCAGTTATATGTGGTATTTAAAATAATTGCATGAAAAAACACAATGGGGGGCCGGAGAGATAGCATGGAGGTAAGGCGTTTGCCTTTCATGCAGAAGGTCATCAGTTTGAATCCCGGTGTCCCATATGGTCCCCCGTGCCTGCCAGGAGCGATTTCTGAGCATGGAGCCAGGAGTAACCCCTGAGCACTGCCAGGTGTGACCCAAAAACCACAAAAAAAAAAAAGAAGAAAAAAGAAAAAACACAATGGTCTAAATGGTAGATATCATGAACACCATAGACTTCTGAGAATAGTAAAGAGAAGGAAACAGAGTGGAAGAAGAGAAACACAAAAGCCTATATTCTCTTTTATACTTCAAAGAGACTTGCAGCAACAGATACAGCTGTTTAGATGGAGCAGGTAGATGCTCAATCAACTGTTCTTTATAAAGGTCTATACTAATGTTCTAATGTTCGCTGAAACAGGCACAGAATGTGTTTAGAGGACAGGAACTCTCACTACAGTGCTCACTATAAGAATGTTTTAGTGTCTTAATTTTATTTATTTGTTTATTTGGTTTTTGGGTCACATCTTACAGAGCTCAAAGTTACTCCTGGCTCTATTTTCAGAAATCGCTCCTGGCAGGTTCAGGGGACCATATGGGATGCCGGGATTCGAACTACCATCCTTCTGCATGCAAGGCAAATGCTTTACCTCCATGCTATCCGGCTCCTAGTATCTTAATTTTAAAGTCTTTAATAATTCTTAAATATTTTTGTTCATAGTCATGCTTGGAGTTAGAGGTTGGTCACCCTCGTTTGCATTCCAGTGCTATAACATATGCGACTCCAAATACAATGCTCTATATGGCAATGTCTTAACAAAATACTCTAAGTTTTCATTTTCCATTTGGTTATGCCTGATAATATGATCTAATGATTATGGCCACAGATACCATTGGAATAAGTAACTTCACACCATAGATGCTTGCTATGGTTGCTTGTTTATTGAGTATGTTTTTGCAATTTATTTTCAATTCAAGCTAGTTTACTATTATATCACAATGTCCATTGCTTTTAGGAAAGGAACGTGGATGATTGAGATCTGTAGATGATA
The DNA here is from genome assembly GCF_024139225.1 of Suncus etruscus. Taxonomy (NCBI): domain Eukaryota; kingdom Metazoa; phylum Chordata; class Mammalia; order Eulipotyphla; family Soricidae; genus Suncus; species Suncus etruscus. Next base: position 102,480,529 of record NC_064854.1, read on the forward strand.
TTTATGGGGTAGACACCTCTTACAATGCTCATTACCATATTGCTTATTATTATAGATTTGAAAATTATGATTGTTTTAAGAATGCTCAATGCACAATCTAACCTGAAATCCTTTCTTCAGCAAAGTTTACCCTCACCAATGATAATTTGCTTAGGAACTGGAAAACCTTTCCCTCTGATTTTCCAGACTCATATTTTTAAGCACACTGACCCATTCAACCTGGGTCAATTCTTCAACTGCAAACTATGAATCAATCTTTAATGTCTGTCTAATTTGTATTGTACATAATGCCTGTCTATGTTGCATATAGTTCCTGTTATATACAACCCTTTCTTTCCCCTCTCCTGTCTACCACAATACAAATCATCTTCTATCCTTTTTCCCTCACACCCCTGATCTGTTATTTCTCCCTATTTAACCCTTTTGACCCTCAGTTCTTAACTCCTCAGGAATTGAAACATCCTCCCTCGGTCCAACCAGCTGCCAGACAGCTTCCAAAGCAAAAGGACAGACTTTGAGCCAACCCCTTTATTATTATTATTTTTACTTTTATCTTTTAGATGGGAGATCCTTTTACATAGAATATTGGGACATGAATTACTTTGTTTTACCTCGTAGTTTTGCATTTTTTCTACAACATTGAGAAAAAAAAAAGAGGAAGTGGTCTCAAGTGCATTGGTGGAGATAAATAAGGACATAACTAAATACGCAAGCCAAAGTCAACAACAATAGAATCAAGAGACCCCAAACTATAACAATATAAACTTCAAATGGGCCTATTAAACTGACAGGCTAAGGGTGGTTGTATAGGATAAATGCTGGGAACTTTGGTGGAAGGAGGTTAATACTGGGGGTGGAAATGATGCCGATTCACTGTTACTGTATGCCTAATATCAGTTATGAAGGACTTTGTCAATCATAATGGTTTTAATAAAATTAAAAAAGTATAAAAATATTAAAATGGATATAAAAATTAAGTAAAAATTTATAATACACCAATTTCATATTTTTATTGAATAACTGAGATACAGTTAAAAGTTATTGATGTTTGAGCTTTTTTGAGTATTCCAATGTTTCTTTGAATAGATTTTTGAATATTCCATGCTTTCACCGGTGTTCATTTCTGACCACCGATGTCTCCAATTTCCCTCTGATCCCCCACCATTCCCCCAACTAAGTCTATGACAGATACTTTTTTCTTTTCCAGACACACTTTTTTCTTTTGGGCACCATGACTAGTAATTTGTTGCTGAGAGGTCATCAATATTATTTTTAAAAATGTATGAATGTAACAAATAGGCAGAACTACATCAATTGAAAATTTCTTCACAGCATTAAAAATTATCATCATAATTAGAAGGCAAGAAATGAGATAAAGTATCTGCAAAATTAGTTATTTGATAATGTTTACTATTTAAAATATGTGCATATATTCAAACAATTCAAAAGCAGAAAAGCAAATAATTCAGATAGGATAAGGAAAAGACTTGACTAGACATATTTTCTAAAGAAGATATATTTATATGATCAATAGAAGAAAAGGTATTTAACATCGATTGGCACAAAGAAATGCAAAATGAAAAGACTATCAGATATAACCTCATCCCTATAATAACATAGCTCTGAAGAAAAGTTATGTGATACTGTACACAGTTAATAGGAATATAAATTAGTAAAGGCAATACAAAAACTATATAGAGGTTCCTTATAAAATTAAAAAATAATATACTATAATATAGCAACTCCACTTGGTTATAAATTAAAAAGTTACTGTCTTGACAAGATATCTATACCCCAATGCTAACTTTATTATCATGTTTAATAGCTAAAATATGTAAACATCATGTCAGTAATAATACAAATTAATAAATATTATCTCTAGTTACATCAGTCTTTCTCTTTCTAGTCATATTTAACAATTAACACTTAACAATATAACAGTTACCAATGTTTCTTTTAATAAACCACACATCCAATAATGGCCCCAATAACAAATATCTTCTAGCCAAATGTGTAGTAAACTATACCATCTAAAGTTGTGCAATCACATTATAGGATAATTCGTACAACTATGCTATTATCCAATACTCATTTCTCAGACCATACTCTTAGATTTATAAAAGAAAGAATCCTGCCACAAGGTACTGACAGAACTTAAGAAAAAAAAATCATCTTACCTCATCAAAAATGGGAAGAAGAAATGAACATACATTTTCTCAAAGAAGAAATAAAAATTGCCAAAAGGCACATGAAAAAATGCTCCACATCACTAATCACTAATCATCAGGGAGATGCAAATGAAAACAATAATGAGATACCATCTTGCGCCACAGAGACTGGGACACATCACAAAGAACAAGAACACCACTGCTGGATGTATGTGAGGAGAAAGAAACTCTTATTCACTGCCGGTGGGAATGCCATCTAGTCAAGCCCTTGTGGAAAACAATATGGAGATTCCTCAAAAAACTGAACATTGAGCTCTCATATGATACAGCAATAGCACTACTATGAATATGCCCTAGCACCACAAAAACACATTACAGTATTATATTCATAGCAGCACTATTTACAATAGCCAGATATGGAAACAACTAAGATGCCTGACAACAGAAGAGAAGCTAAAGAAACTTGGTACATTTATACAATGAATACTATGCAGTAGTTAGAAAAAATGAAGTAGTGGGGCCGGAGAGATAGCATGGAGGTAAAGCGTTTGTCTTGCATGCAGAAGGACGGTGGTTCGAGTTCTGGCGTCCCATATGGTCCCCCGTGCCTGCCAGAGCCAATTTCTGAGCATAGAGTCAGGAGTGACCCCTGAGCACTGCCGGATGTGGCCCCCCCAAAAAAACGAAAATATGAAGTAACAAAAATTTGCCTATATATGGATATTATTATGTTGAGTGAAATAAGTCAGAGAAATAGTAATAAACACAGAATAGTCTCACTCATATGTGGTATTTAAGAAAAATAAAAGACAGTGTAGACTAGTTTTTAATGTTCTGTTTCATTTGACCATTTGTTATTTTTTTAGAACATAAGCTTCTTTACATCTGACATTTAAGAGATCATTTTGTGTTTGTCTCGCCTCTGACTGACTCAATTCAGCATAATACTCCCCCGATACATCTGTGCTGCGGTGTCCTGAAGCCCCCCCAGGGGGGACCCGGCCAGCAGGAATTAGCTGGGAAGGCTTCTCAGACAACCGCACTCCTATTTTGCTGAGTAGAAGAGCAACCACACCTGTAAAAAATCTGAGAGAGGTTAATAATAAAGACCCAAGGCAATGTCTCACTGCTCAAGGGTACCTTTATTGGGCTACAGCTCCTTCTTATATAATGAAGGAGAAGGGGGCAGTACAAAGGTGATGTCAGTCATACTTTTGGCGCGAAGGCCCATACAAGGCAAGAATATATTTCAGGTTTCAAGGAACAAAGAAAGTTAGGCATTCTCTAAATAAGGAAGTGGGCAGTGGGCTAGGTGACCTTCAAGTTATGCTGAACGTGCTGTTTCTATGGAAACCTCTAGTGTCCTTCAAGCTGCATTTTTAATTGCTTGATTATCAGGTGGTGCAAGATGTGCCTGCCTCAGTGATCTTGAACAGACAATGTAGCATACACTTATTGATAATAGCCTAGTTCACTCCGAAATGTGGTCTTAAGGAGTGAGGCCTAGTTTCTGATAACGGTACCGGACAGTGTTGCTCTCCTCCGGGCTAGAGTTAATTATATCTACAGTTGCACATTCCTTTCTCTATAGCTCAAAAACTTACAGCAAGACTGCAAAATAGCTTTTAGGTGAAAAGCTGGAATATGGCAGAAAGAACAGCAAAATGGCCTCAAACAAGTCAGTCCCCAACTGTGCAATAAAAACTTACATGGTTTCAGTTTTGTTTATAGCTAAGAAGCATGTCATAGTATAATACACTACAAGATCTTTTATTTTTATTTATTTATTTATTTATTTATTTATTTATTTATTTATTTATTTATTTATTCTTTTACTTGTTTACTGACATAGTTGAAAAGTTGTTTTTAGTTCCAGCATTAGGTGTCTGAACACTCATTCCTTCCTCAGTGCTTATTTTCTGTCACCAATGTTCCCAGGTCCCCCTGCCCCACTTCCAACCCTATCCCCAGTTTATCTCTGTGGCAGACACACTTTTTTCTCTATTTCTTATTTCCCCCCTTTTTCCTTTTCAGAACTTTGATTTGCAATACTGTTACTGAAAGTATGCAAAATCACTTTGCCTTCTTTAGCACTCAGTTATTGTCCAAATGATCATTTCCAATAATTCTGGTCATCATGATCCTTTCTCTATCCTACCTGCACTTTATGGTAAACTTCCTACAATGGACCAATTCTCCTGTCCCTTGGTTCTATTGCCTTTGGGCATTATTCTCATATTATTTTTTAAATATCACTCAAATAGGTGCAATTATTCTATTCTGTCCCTCTCCTATTAATACATTTCACTTAGCATAATACTCTCCAGGTCTACCCATGTCTAAGCAAATTTCATGAATTCATTGTTTCCTAAAATCTGCATATTATTTCATCATCCATTCATCTTTTATTAAACCCTTGAATTTTTTCAATATTTTGGCTATTGTGAATAATGCTACAATGAATGAATCTTTTCTTCATAGAGTGCTTGAGCCCTTGGAGTAGTCAAGAAGTAGTATTGCTAATTCTCATGGAAGTTCAATTCTTAAAATTTTGAGGTGTCCATATTTTTTTCTGAAGAGGTTAAAGGACTTGACAGTCCCACTTACAACAGATAAAGGCTTCTTTTTTCTTATATCTACAACACTCTTTCTGTTCTTGGTGATATGTGCCAATTTCACTCATTAAGTATTCAATTAAATAATTATATCACACTATAGTTTTAATTTCAATTTCCTCATTCTAAGTGATGGAAAAATTATTATATTGATCATTCTTGTGTCTTCTTTAAGGAATTGTCTATTGTCTCATCTCCCATATTTGGATAGAGCTGTTTGTTTTCTTTTGTTGTTAGATTTTATTTTTTTGTTATTGTTATATTTTAAAAGTACTTTATTTATTAACCCATAATCTGAAAAGTGGTGAGCAACTCTTATTTATAAATATGTCATTTTTACAGTCATTGTTTCTTGGTAGTGCATAAACATCTTAATTTAATGTGAATAAAGGTATTTATTTAACTTTGCTTCAATTAACTTGTTTAATAACGTTGAGCGAGTCACTGAAGAACTAAATTCAATGTCAAGAATAGTTCTGCTTATGTATTTTTAATATAATTTATGAAATTATGTTTAATATTAAAATATTAAATCCATTTAAGTTTACTTTTGCAAACTTAATATATGGTAGAAGACAAACATCTGATTTCATTTTTTCTTTCTTTTTTTTTTTTTTGGTTTTTGGGCCACACCCGGCGGTGCTCAGGGGTTACTCCTGGCTGTCTGCTCAGAAATAGCTCCTGGCAGGCACAGGGGACCATATGGGACACCGGGATTCGAACCAACCACCTTTGGTCCTGGATCGGCTGCTTGCAAGGCAAACTCGGCTGTGCTATCTCTCCAGGCCCCTGATTTTATTTTTTTCACATGTGACTAATCAAGTTTGCTCAGCACAAATTGTTAAAGATGCTTTCCTATCACAAATTTATTGTTTGTTTTTTTGTCCAGACTAGTTGTCTTGAGGTTCTATTTCTAGAAACTTAGTTCTTATATCGTGGTATGAGTATATCTTTGTACCAGTACGGCACTCTCATGATTACTATAGACATACAATATAAAATAAATTAAAAAGGTAATCTTCACATATACTATTTTTCCTAATATGGCTTTTCTATTGTATATTAATCCACATGGATTTAGATAGCATGTGCTTATTTCTCTAAAACTGTCCTGGGCATTTTTCTAGGGGCTACTTCAAATTTGTATAGTGTTTTGGGTCAGATCGTTATTTTGATATAATCAATTTTTCTAATCAGTGAATGGTGCTACACTTCAATTTCCTTCTTGCAAGCATTCATCAGAAATGAAGAAAAGACCTACATAAATAATTAATAGACAGCTTAAAAAGTGGAAAAATTATCACAAATGAGCCAAAAGTAGGCAGGTGAAAGGAAATAATAAAACAAGGCAGACATTAACTAGATATCCAAAAAACAATAGAAAGGAAAAGTTGGTTCTTTGGAAAACAAAACAAAAATAAAACAATGTTGATAAACCATTAGCAAGACTCACAAAGAAAGAAAGAGTGAGAAACAAATAGAATCAGAAATAAAAAGGGGATGCTACTACAAGTACAATAGAAATATGAATGTTAATCGTAGCTTACTTTTTTTTGTTTTTTTGGGCCACACCCATTTGATGCTCAGGGGTTACTCCTGGATATGCGCTCAGAAATCGCACCTGGCTTGGGGGGGGGGACCATATGGGACGCCGGGGGATTGAACCGCGGTCCTTCCTTGGCTAGCGCTTGCAAGGCATACACCTTACCTCTAGTGCCACCTCACCGGCCCCAATCATAGCTTACTTTGAGAGTCTTTATGCCACAAAACAAGAAAACTTAAAAGAAATGGATAATATTTTTTGTTTTGTTTTGTTTTTTGGGCCACACCTGGCCGATGCTCAGGAGTTAATCCTGGCTGTCTGCTCAGAAATAGCTCTTGGCAGGCACAAGGGACCATATGGGACACCGGGATTCGAACCAACCACCTTTGGTCCTGGATCGGCTGCTTACAAGTCAAACGCCACTGTGCTATCTCTCCGGGCCCAAATTTTTGAACCCTATTAATTCCCAAGGTTGGACAAAGATGATCTGAAAAACTTGAGCAGACCAATCATGATTGAGAAAATTGAAACTGTAATCAAACGTTTTCCCAAATATAAAGCTCTAGGCAGAGATGGATTCACTAGTAAATTCTTTCAGACCTCTAAAAAGGTTCTACTCCCAATCCTTTTAAGGCTCTTCCAGAAAATTGAAGAAATAAAAATACTCCCAAATAGTTTCTTTGAAGCAAACATAACTATGAGACCAAAAGCAGACATGGTACTATTTATTGAAAATCCTAAAGACTCCAAAAAAATTTAAAAACAATAGCTTTTTCATGATCTAAGTGGCAGGCTACAAAAATTAATGAACAAAAGTTTATGGCCTTTCTATAAACAAATAATTAAAGAGAAAAAAGAAATATTAAAAAATAATTCTATTCACCATTTTGACTCAGAAACTCAAATACCTTGGAGTGAACTTATCTAAACAGGTGAAATACCTATACAAAGAAAACAACAAAACACTACTTCAAAAATAAAGTGATCACAGGTAAATGGAAACTTGCCACCCTGCTCATGTATTGGTAGGATTAACTTCATTAACATGGAAATACTTCCCAAAGCAGTGTACAAAGGTAATGTAATTTCTATATGGATACTCATAGACATTTTTCAAAGAAGTGGATCAAACACTCCTAAAATCCCTATAGAATAATAAATGTCCACAGTTAGCTAAAATAATCCTAGAGACAAGGAAGATGGAAGGCATCACTTTCCTAATCATTAAGCTGAAGTCACTGTATGGTATTGGAATAAAAACAGTCCATCAGTTATATGGAATAGACTTTAATATTCTAAGATGGATCTGCAGATATATGATCAATTAATCTTTGAAAAGGAGAAAGATATAAAACATGGAAAAAAGAAATCCTCTTCAACAAGTAGTTTGGGAAAACTGGTGAGCTACGTGCAAAAAAAGCTAATCCAATTTCTTTTTAGTGTCAGGTACAATAGTCAAATCAAAATGGATTGAAGACATTGATTCTAGAACTGAAACCATATGGTACATAGAGGAAAAATATAGGCAAAACATACCATGACATTGACATTATGGGCATCTTCAAGGGTTAAACACTACTGGTCAAGCAGTGGAAGCAAAAATAAATGGAATTACATTAAACTGAGAAGCTTCATCACTTCAAAGGATATAAAGACTACCCACTGAATGGAAGAAACTATTCACCCAATAGTCATCAGATAAGGGTTTAATATCTAAGTTATAAGAGGCACTGTAGAACTCAGAAAAAATGATCTAAGCAATCTAAAAGTGGCAAGAAGAAATGAACAAATCTTTCTTCAAATAAATGCAAAAGGCACAAGAAAATTTGTTCCATATAACTAATCACCAGGGATATACCAATCAGAACAAAATTAAGGTATGATCATACTCCACAGAGACTAGCATATATCACCAAAAACACAAACAAAAAAAGAAAACAAACAAACAAACAAATAAACCAACCAACCAAACAAACAAAAAACCCCTAATAAGTAATGCTGTTGTAGATGTAGAAGAAAGGGACTGTCATTCACTGTTGATTGGAATGTTGAGTAGTCTTGCTTTTTGGGAAAACAATATGGATATTCTTCAAAAAGCTAGAAATTCAGATTCTATATGATCCAGCAGTACTACTTCTAGGGTTATACACGAGGAACACAAAAACACAATGCAGAAAAGCCCTCTGCATGTTCATCACAGTAATATTTACAATGGGAAGAATCCGGAAACAATCTCAGAGCCCAGGAAAGGATGAGCGGCTATAAAGAAACTGTGGTATAACTACACAATGTAATATGATGCGGTTGTTAGGAAAAAATGAAGTCATGAAATTTGCTTATACGTAGGAAGGTACGGAAAGTATTATGTTGAGTGAATGCATCAGAGGGAAAGTGATAGACATAGAATAATATCACTTATTTGTGGGTTTTAAGAAACATAAAAAGCAATATGATAATAACATCTAAAGTCAATAGACATGAGGGCCAGGAAGACCAGCTCAAAATAAGTAGCTTCCCATAAAAGTGGAGGAGTGGAACATTATGACAAAGATAGTCAGAAATGATCACTTTGGACAAGAACTGAGTGTTGAACAGAGATAAAGTGATAGCCACAGTACCCCTTCATTAATATTAGTGCAAACCATAGTGTCTAAAAGGAAGAAAAACAAAAGAAAGAGGGAGAAAGAGAGAGAAAGAGAGAATGGGAAAAGAGGAGGAGAAAAATGCCTGCCCCAGAGGCATGGGAAACATGGGACATGGTGATGAAAAATGATTATGGGTAAAAAGGTTGTGTACTTTTTAAGACTGAAACTTAATGATGAACAAATTTGTAATCATGTTATTTAAATAAAAGGGGTAAATAAATTATAAAGACAATAGTAAGTGCAATTATTTGGAAAATTTTATATATTTTAGTATTTATTTATTTATTATTTATACAAAGGCCATACCTGGCAGTGCTCAAGGGTTACTCCTGGCTCTGCACTCAGAAATTACTCCTGTCAAGCTCGAGGTACCATATGGAGTGCCAGGAATTGAACCTGGGTAAGCCTTGTGCTAGGTAAACACCTTACCCACTGAGCTATCTCTCCAGACCTTAAATTTTGTATATTTTCAATACACTCTAATTCATGTAGTTTTTACAATAGATGTGCAGGTTTTACCTTGTTTATAATTTTCCCCATTCTGACCCCTTGACAATTTAGTGTAATTATTAAAGAACATTCCAAAACAGATATTTAATAATTAAGGAAAATATAGCAGTGAAAGCAGAGTTAACAAATACTTATATTAGGGACTGGAGTGTAAGTACAGTGGTTAGAGTTCTTGCCTTGAATGGAGCCAAATTGGTTTGATCCCTGGCAAAAATCCCTTTAGTCTTGCCAGGTATGTCTTATCCTGAGTCAGGTGTAAACCCAAAGCACAACTGGTGTGGCCAAAAAGCAAAAACAAAAACAACAACAAACCCAATACCTATGTTAAAATTAAATTTGATCATTTTTATCTGAAGAAATAATTTTTACATATTTTATAGTTCTCATGTTATGAACTAAGGTTTCATAGAAAAAATCCTGTTGTAGAATTACATTAGGTTTCTTTCACAATTTTATGTTAACACTATTAGGTATAGATTTATTTATTTCAAATTAAAGTGCAGATGGTTTTTGTATGCATCTATTATAGATCACTTTCATATTCTAAGTCAAACATTTAAACAGCACACAATTGGAGTTGTTTCACTTCCATTACCTTAATCCCTTCTTTTTCTCATTCTTAGCTATTTCCTCTAATTATAATTTCCATTTAATATTTACTTTTACAAATATAACAAAATCCACTATACTCCATGGCTTTGAAAATCAAAGTTAGTATGCACTGCACAATTTTTGATATTTTCTTTTCTCCCTAAGAAGGAAGAGAAAAATAATTCACTCTGGGCTGAAATAAGAGGAAAGCAGGTAAGACAATTAATTTGCATGTGGCTGACCTCAATTTGATCCCTGGCATCCTTTATGTTCCACAATCCTGCCAGTGCAGGATTAATCCTTGAGTGCAGAGCCATGAAAAATTCTGAATGCCTCCAGATATTGCATTTCTCACTTCCCCCAAATATTCACCCAGATTTTCTTCTAAAAGAACTTTTTTTTGTTTTTGTTTTTGGGCCACACCTGACAGTCTCAAAGGAGTCTCCTGGCTCTGCGCTCAGAAATTACTCCTGGGGACCATATGGGATGCCAGGAATCAAACTTGCGTAGGCTGCATGCAAAGCAAAATCCCTACCTACTGTGCTATAGCCCCAGTCCCAAAAGAACCCTTTGCATAGTTGCTGAAATATTAATATTTAGCTATTTATCACCATCATTATGCTTAATTCACACAGAGATGCCTTAAGTATCTTCAATGGTATATTGAAAATAAAGGCATAAAAGTCTAGTTACTTAGGTCTAGTTGACTATTTAAGTTATAGAGTATCTTGTGGCAATTGTTAGCATGTTTCTTGCAAGACAACTTCCATCCCTAAATTTTCTCTTTGCACAGGTGTTGATCTAAAAGCACTGCTATGAATATTCTACATACTGAACTCCATCTCAGGTTCTCTTTTCAAAATAGAATTGTCATATATAGCAAAAGAGAATATACACTGTCCAGCTTATAAATTAGAATTTGAGATTAGCGATGCATTTTCTTTTAGTATAAGTATGTCCCCTGAAATATTTGTGACAACTTTACACATATTCTAAAAAGTACAACATTCACCTAATGTGATAGTCTATAATCATTCTGAATTGTGTATAGCTTTTTAAAATTTCTTTTAGTAACTTAGAGTATGCTGCTTTAGCTCCACCTCTTTTTTACACTTTGCTACTACAATATCAATAAATAACTTTAGTACATTTAATTTCTACCGTACCAATATATTTTGAGGTACATTCATGGAACCTGAATTGACCAATTAAAGGTCAATGTCTGTAGAATTTGGTCAGACATTGACAATCTCCCTTATAAGGGTCTTACGTTATGGTATAATAAAATGAAAAAGAAGATTGCTAACAAGGCTTTATTTGGTATCATGAATTTTTGATAGTTTTTACTAGTTTGTATTATTTTATTTTTAATAGAGTGAATATTTAAGATTATTACTTTAATTTTTAATGTGTATAAACTACCATTTAAATTCTTCTTTTTTTTTTTTTTTGGTTTTTTGGGCTACACCCAGCGGTGCTCAGGGGTTACTCCTGGCTGTCTGCTCAGAAATAGCTCCTGGGACACATCCCCCGGAGACCCCAGACGCCGGCCTGGGAGGCCTGGGTGAGTCCCTCCTGCCTCACGCGGGAGCCTAGCCCGCCACATCCTTCGGAGACCCCAGACGCCGGCCCGAATGGCCTGCGCGGGTCCCTGCCCTTTCACACGGGCGCCTAGCCTGCCACATCCCCCGGAGACCCCAGACACCGGCCTGAAAGGCCTGCGCGGGTCCCTGCTCCTTCACGCGGGCGCCTACCCCGCCACATCCCCCGGAGACCCCAGACGCCGGCCCAAAAGGCCTGCGCAGGTCCCTGCTCCTTCATGCGGGCACCTAGCCTGGCACATCCCCCGGAGACCCCAGACGCCGGCCCGAAAGGCCTGCGCCGGTCCCTGCTCCTTCACGCGGGCGCCTAGCCCGCCACATCCCCCGGAGTCCCCAGACGCCAGCCCGGGAGGCCTGCGCGGGTCCCTGCCCTTTCACACGGGCGCCTAGCCTGCCACATCCCCCAGAGACCCCAGACGCCGGCCCAAAAGGCCTGCGCGGGTCCCTGCCCGTTCACACGGGCGCCTAGCCCGGCACATCCCCCGGAGACCCCAGACACCGGCCCAAATTGGAGGGGGCAGAGCTCCATTGACTCCCAGAGAAAGGAGGGGGGATTGGGAGCTAGGCTCAATAGCGCCAGCAACCAGTTTGGCCAGGAGTGGAACTGCACCGCTGACAGAAATAAGGAGTAGAAAAGCTATAATACCCACTGCAGGAAGGCTGAACTCTAGGTAGCAAAGGGGAGGAGAAAGAGCTAGGTTCAAGAAGCCCACCCAACAGCACCCTCTAGAAACACCTTCAGGAAGGGGACCAAAGTAGGCCGAAATTAGAAGCCACAGCACTCCAAAACACACCATTAAATACAAAGAATTATGCGTAAATCAAGGAGATCCCTAATAACTGGAGACAACATGACAAACCCTATCAAGTTTCCAAGTCCACCAAAACGCACAGATCCATGGGAAGAAGACCTAAAAGCGGTCATGAGGAAGGAAATGCAAGAATTACTAAAACAGATGAAAGAAACCCTAGCAACCGAGTATAAGAAAGCCATGGATGAAAGAATCAGCCTAATTAAAGAAGAAATGTCAAAGAACATGAGAGATTCCATACAAATAGAAGTGAAGGATTTAAAAGACAGAGTAACAAGCCTTACGAGCAGAAACACAGAGTTGGAGAAGCACATCGAAGAACTCGAAGAAAAACTGCAATCAAAAAATGATCAAGAAACCAACAAAGAAATAAAAGGCAAAGCACTGGAAGGAAAAATCCAATATCTAATGAACAAAGACAAAAGAAACAATCTAAGAATTGTGGGTATACCAGAAGGGGAGGAAATAGGGAAGGGGGAAGAACAGGTAGTCAGGGAGATAATAACAGAGAACTTTCCCACCCTCTGGAAAGACAATTCAGGACAAATCCAGGAAGTCAAGAAAGTCCCTAATAAAATAGACACTAATAAACCCACACCAAGACACATAATAATCCAAATGGCAAAAAACAAAGAGAAAGAGGAACTCCTGAAAGCAATAAGGGAGAAAAAAACCTCAAGTACAAAGGAAAGGACATAAGAATCAAACCAGATCTCCCATTTGAAATAATTCAAGCAAGAAGACAGTGGAATGATATATTTAAACGACTGAATGAAAGAAATTTCCAACCCAGGGTCCAATACCCAGCAAAACTATCATTCATATGGGAGGGCAGACTAAAAACATTCTCAAATATGAACGAACTTGAGCTATTTGTGCAAACTAAGCCGATCCTAAGCGACTTACTCAGAGACGAATTACACAATCCAAACCCCCGATTGTAACAACAACCACCCCACACAATACAACTGCACAACAGTCTTCTCTATCAATAATTTCCCTAAATGTTAATGGACTAAACTCTCCAATTAAAAGACACATAGTAGAGAACTGGGTTAGGAAAAATAAACCGGACTTCTGCTGTCTACAAGAAACACACCTACAGTTACAGGATAAGCACAGGCTTAGAATAAAAGGATGGAAAGTAATCATCCAGGCCAATGGAAAACAAAAAAGAGCAGGGACAGCAATTCTTATATCAGACCAAATTGTATTCAACCTCAAGAAAGTGATCAGAGACAAAGAGGGTCACTACTTACTGAACAGGGGAACATTAGATCAAGAAACACTAACCCTGGTCAATATATATGCACCTAATCTAGAGTCAGCAAAATATGTGAGACAACTACTGGCAAACCTGGAGAAACACATGAAGGGAAATGTGATAATAGTAGGGGACCTGAATACTCCACTATCACCACTGGACAGATCCACCAAACAGAAAAATAGCAAAGAAATAAGAGCTCTAAATGAAAAATTAGAAGATTTAGGGCTAATAGACTTATATAGAGCCCTCCATCCCCAGAAAGCAGAATACACATTCTTCTCAAACCCACATGGAACCTTTTCCAGAATAGACCATGTCTTAGGATACAAAGCCAACCTATATAAGACCACAAAGGTAAGGATCATTAGAAGTACCCTTTCAGATCACTATGCAACAGAGGTTAAAATTGATATCAAGAAGAAGCAATGGAGAAAAACTAATACCTGGAGATTAAATAACATGCTGCTCAACAACACCTGGATCAAAGAACAACTCAAGGAAGAAATAAAAAGATTCCTTGAGACAAATGACAATGAAGAGACAACATGTCAAAATTTATGGGACACAGCAAAAGCAGTAATTAGGGGGAAACTCATAGCAATACAGGCCTATGTCAAGAAACAGGAAAATAACAAAACCAACAGTTTAAAAGATCACCTCAAAGAATTGGAGCAACAGCAACAGAGAAATCCAACCACAACCAGAAGGCAAGAAATAATAAAAACCAGAGCAGAAATAAACAACATCAAAACTAAGAAAACAATACAAAAAATCAATGAGACCAGGAGTTGGTTTTTCGAAAAAATAAACAAGATATACAAACCATTGGCAAAACTCACCAAAAAAAAGAGGGAAAACACCCAAATCAGTAGGATCACAAATGAAAGGGGAGAGATTACAACAGAACCCCAAGAAATACAACATATCATGAGATCATATTATGAACAACTATACTCAACTAGGCTAGAGAACCCAGTAGAAATCGATAGATTCTTGAACAAACACCCTCTTCCAAGTCTGGAAAAGGAAGATCTAGAAAGTCTAAACAGTCCAATCACCTCAGAGGAAATTGAAGATGTAATTAAAAAACTCCCTAAGAACAAAAGCCCAGGCCCAGATGGATTTACAGGTGAATTCTATCAAACATTTCAAGAAGACTTACTACCACTTTTTCCATAGGCTTTTCCAAACCATAGAAAAAACAGGAATCCTCCCCAACTCCTTTTATGAGGCTAATATCACACTCATTCCCAAAGAAGGCAAAGACACCACCAAAAAAGAAAACTACAGACCAATCTCACTAATGAACATAGATGCAAAGATACTTAACAAAATCTTAGCAAACCGAATCCAACACTTCATCAAAAAGATCATTCATCACGACCAAGTGGGATTCATACCAGGAATGCAAGGTTGGTTCAACATACGCAAATCAATCAACATGATACATCACATCAACAACATGAAAGACAAAAACCACATGATCATATCAATCGACGCAGAGAAGGCGTTTGACAAAATCCAACATCCTTTTATGTTAAAGACACTCAGCAAAATAGGATTAGAAGGAACCTTCCTCAAGATAGTTACAGCTATATATGAAAAGCATATAGCCAACATTATACTTAATGGTGAGAAACTAGAAGCATTCCCACTAAGGTCAGGAACTAGACAAGGCTGTCCACTCTCTCCACTCTTATTCAATATAACCTTAGAAGTCCTAGCAATAGCAATCCGACAAGAGAAGGGAATCAAAGGAATTCAAGTAGGGAAAGAGGAACACAAGCTATCTCTATTTGCCGACGATATGATGATCTACATCAAAAACCCTAAAGAGTCCACAGTAAAACTCCTAGAAACAATCAACCAATACAGCAAAGTGGCTGGATACAAAGTAAATACACAAAAGACAGTAGCGTTTCTATATACAAACAATGAAGCTGAGGAGAGAGAGATTAAAAATACAATTCCATTCAAGATAGTATCAAAAAATATCAAGTATCTAGGAATCAACCTTACAAGAGAAGTGAAAGACCTATACCAGGAAAACTTCAAAACACTTCAGAAAGAAATTGAAGACGATCTAAAGAAATGGAAGAACATCCCATGCTCATGGATAGGTAGAATTAACATAGTCAAAATGACTATCTTACCCAAACTTCTATATAGATTTAATTCAATCCCTATCCAAATCCAGACACAATTCTTTAAAGAAATAGAACAATCAATCACAAAATTCATCTGGAACCACAAAAGAGCCAGGATAGCCAAACACATATTGAAAAACAAGAAGCTGGGAGGCATCTCCTTACCTAACTTGAAACTATACTATAAAGCCATAGTAATTAAAACAGCATGGTACTGGAACAGAGACAGGACCTCAGACCAGTGGGTCAGAACAGAATTCCCAGACATAAACCCCCAGATATACAGCCAACTAATATTTGATAAAAGAGGCAAGAATCTGAAATGGAACAAAGAAAGCCTATTCAACAAATGGTGTTGGTACAACTGGAAAACCACATGTAAGAAAGTGAAAATCGACCCATATCTCACCCCTTATACAAAAGTCAACTCAAAATGGATCAAAGACCTTGAAATCAGACCCGAATCTATAAAGTTTATCGAGAATAAAATAGGCAGAACACTCGAAGACCTATATATCAAAAAGGTCTTCGAGAATGGAGTACCAATGGCAAGAACGTTAGCATCTAATATAAACAAATGGGACTACATCAAACTAAAAAGCTTCTGCATGGCAAAAGAAACCCTACTTAACGCAAGAAGGACAGCTAACAGAATGGGGAAAAAATCTTTTCACTCGACATATCAGAATAAAAGGCTCCTGATATCTAGAACATACAAAGCACTCAGAAAGCTGAGACCCTCAAAACCAAATAAAGCCATAAAAAATGGGGAGATGAAATGAATAGACACTTCTCTGAGGAAGACAGAAGGATGGCCAACAAACACATGAAAAGATGCTCACCTTCACTCATCATCAGGGAGATCCAAATCAAGACAACAATGAGATACCACCTTACACCAGTGAGGATGGCTCACATAATAAAATAATGGAAACAACCTTTGTTGGCGGGGATGCGGTATGAAAGGAACTCTCATCCACTGCTGGTGGGAATGCCCCCTATCCCAACATCTATGGAGAAAAGTCTGGAGAGTGCTCAAAGAACTCAGAATGAGCTGCCATTTGACCCAGCAATTGCTCTCCTAGGGCATATACCCCAAGATGGAAGGGCATTCATTCCAAAATACGTATGCACCCCACTATTTATCGCAGCACTCAGTATAATAGCCAAATCGTGGAACCAACCTCGATGTCCAACAACAGATGAATGGATCATTAAGATGTGGTACATATACACAATGGAATATTACATGGAAGTCAGAAATGATACAATCACAGACTTTGAAGCAACATGGATGGACTTAGATCATGTTATGTTAAACGAAGTAAGTCAAAAGACAAAAGATAAACACATAATGGTGGCACTATTCTGAAACACCTAGAACATATAGTTTATACACAACTAATACCTAACAATCAAATAACAGGGTTTAACAGGGTAGAAACTTCGAACACTGTAATATTCAACATATACGTGGGAGCAGTGTCCAAAATTCATGAAAAAGGAGCAACACAAACACTTGACAACACATTATACCACAAAGAAAACAGCAACAACAGAAACAACAGCATTAAGAGAACAGGTATATAATCAGACTTCCAAAACAAAGGCCCACAATAATCCCTTAGAGTTCGTATACAGGAACACAAGTATAGAACACCAAGGGAAATCACGACTGCAATGGCAACATACCATAACACTATGTTTTAATGCCTTTATCTTACTATATTTTAAATAACCTCTCAGCTTTTCTGTCCACAGGCGCCCTTGGATACAAAGGGCGGACAAACTAAGATGCAACTCGGGATACCACACGAGATACCATACATAGCAATGCACTACGAGAGTGGGGCCACGAGAAAACTCTCTAACATATACTTTATCTCTAGGTTATACCTTCTTTTAGGAATTGAAGCACGTGACCAGTCAGACCACCGAAGCAGATGCCTGCGATGTACAGACTTAAACTACAGGCTCTATTCTTCGAACACATTTCACCTAACCAGCATTCACTTGCTATTCTCTCCTCTCTTCTCACTTACTTTTTTTTTTAATTCTATTCTTCTCTTTACTTTTTCCCCTTTCTCTTCTCCTTTTCTTTCTAAGGTATTTTCTCTTTTCTCTCCCTGCATACCCCTCCCATATACCTTCCCCTGTCTCCCCTGCTGGAAATCCAACTATCCCTTCACACCCTCAATTACATCCAGATCTCCCACCATATTAAAACTCTTCACCCATCAGATCCTTAATCTATTAGGCATCAAGACCGACCTCCTACCCAACGAACCAGTACCCAGCACCCAGGCGAGGGGACACCCAGTCAAACCCACACCTCGTCTCCTACAAGAAAAGACAGCCAACTCCCTGCGGACTCATGCTGTGCGGCCTTCCCTACCAACTCCCCCCTAACATGGACTGTTTTCTTGAAACTGACCTAGGTCCAAAAGTATCCCCAACGCAAGGAAGACCTCTTCCAAGACCTCCCTGCCGCAAAATTTTTACCATCTGAAGAAGGTCAGGGGGTGTGATAGGAAGATGCCTGGGAACCCACACACCACAAGAAAAACCCAAAAGACAAAGACAATGGGAAAAACTGTACCTCCAACATAGGCATAAGACTGGTAATACACCACCTCTTTACCTGCTCTGCCCCAAATGTAAGGTAGCTCTTTTGGCACCAATTTGGTCCTTTAAAAACCTCACTAACTCCCTTTAAATTTTTTTTAATTTTTTTTAAGATTTATTTATTTATTTTTTAAATGTTTTGTCCTACATATTTACTTTTGTGAGGCACATACATTTTTATTTCCTTTTTTTTTTTTCCTCGTTTTTTGGGTATGTGACCTGTTTCGGTTATCCCCCTCTGTCCACCCACAAATACACGACATTATAATGTAGCACCACTTCCCCCTGCAAAGGGCACACCCAAATAAAGGGGGGAATCTTACATATAAAAAAAAAGAGTCTCTTATCTACTAGAGATGGGAACTCATAGTTGTTTAACAATACAGGGATATCTCCTACCCCTTGAAAATATGTCATGTGGAATCAACTTAGACCTCAGGTGATTAGATACCATTCATCCAGCCTTGAACCCTGGAACCCAGACATAGAACGGCACAGTTCTTCACAACAGCGGCAAGAAACAAATCTCAGCCGGGGACAGCCTTAATACTGCGGGGTCAACAACAAGGGCCAACTCTAACATGATATCCTGACAAGAGGAAAATGCGAACATCCTGACCTTAGAGCATTTAATCTACCTTACCAGCTAACGACAAGACAATACCAGAAGTCTTGGCACCCTTTGGTAGGTCCAAAAGCCGAAGATCGTGATTTATAGATGACTGGCTGCTAGAACTACGACCAGACGGTATACATCTTGGGACCCAAAAAAAAAAAAAAAAAAAAAAAAAAAAGCCCTAGTTTAGGGCTTGAACTATGACCTGCACAATAATCAGGATCCCCAGTCCCAAAGGTCCGGCAGAGAAAATTGTAACGGAATGGGGCTTTTGGAAGCACAAAGAAAGACGCTATCCTAGGTGCCACCCTAGGATCAGTGCAAAGACCAAGATCACCAACCACAGAAGATGGATTAAAACACGGAGGTAACAGAACCTCTAGAACCACAAAGGACTGACTTCATCATAAGTCCCACCTCAGGATCTGTGCAGATACTGAGACCTCTAAACACAGAACAGAAGTCTTCCACACACCAAAAAAAAAAAAAAAACACCACTGGGAGAGTAAAGGTTCCTAAGCAAAGTCTAGTGTTGATCCCATGACAGTATGCTCCAAGGACGAAGAAACCCCATATCTCTTAGGCCAAGTGAATTCCTTTTCGAATGACCCCAATATTTACTGTGCCAGGGCAGGAGGGAAAAAATAAAAATACAAAAAGCACAAAACCTTGGTTATTATCTATATATATTTTTTACCTCCATTTATTATTGTTATTATTATTTTTATTCACCTATCTATTTTGGGCGATTTCTCTGTTTGGGAGTGAGTATTGAAATTGTCCCCAATCATACTTATATTTTCTCTGCCTTTCTTTTCTTTCATTATGTGCTATGCCATGTTTCTCATTTCAAGACCATGGCGTGTTTTTTTCGTTTGTTTGTTTTTGTTTGTTTTTTGTTTGTTTTGCTTTTTTTTGTTTGTTTGCCTGTGGGTTTTTTTTTTTTTTGTGGTGCTTATCGATATAGCTCGAGCCCTCACTGGATATTTGACACTTCTTTTGGTACTGGTGGAGTGTTTCACCTTCTTTTTCTCCATCTCTCAAATCGATGATGAGAGCCTCTAGAAGGATTCCGCCCAGTTTCGGGGTATTAGACCCTTACCCCAGTTTATTACTTTTCTCTTTTTCAAACAAAACCACGCAACTTGAACTAGCTAGTCCTGCCTCCAGTTAGAGGGGGAACTAAGGGAGGCATCAAGACCAAACAGGTGCAAGACTACTAAGTTGTGGGTTAGATACAGAGGGGACCACATATTCTAGCCGACCTGGGGTGAGGGAAGAGGAAATGGGAGGTAGGACAGAAACGGAGGTGTAGGGAGGACAATTTGGTGATGGGAATCCCCCCTGATTTTATGTAAATATGTACCTAAAATATTATTGTCAACACTATGTAAACCACTATGATCAAAATAAAAATTAAAAAAAAAAAGAAATAGCTCCTGGAAGGCACGGGGGACCATATGGGACACCGGGATTCGAACCAACCACCTTAGGTCCTGGATCGGCTGCTTGCAAGGCAAACACCACTGTGCTATCTCTCCGGGCCCCCATTTAAATTCTTAAATAAGAACATTTTTCCTAATGAAAGAAATATTGTGATAAAGTCAGAAACTACTATAGGAAAAGGCACAGGCACCAGCTGAAAACATTATTCTCTTAAAGTATGAATTATTAAACAGAAATAAATAATTTCTAAAATTTCATCGGTAATAGAAGGAAAGTGAAAGTGTCTTATATTTTATCATAAGAACAAGAGAGATAGTCACTAAGTGGATTTCCAGCATGCTTTTCATACTGAGACCTAGGTTCAAAATACATATACATGTATATTACATAATATTAAATTTGTGATATGTATGTGTAGAAAATTTTTAGATTTTGTTTATATAGCATGTATATTTTTCCACAGCTTTTGAATTTTTCATAGTGGACTATACCTAGAGTTTGGTTCTCAATAAAAAAAATCACTGAACATTCCTATTTTGCCTACTGAAAAAGGCAGAAAGTAGGAATCTTAGACTCAATAATGAAAAATAAGTGTCACTTCTTGCTGTGTGCCAAAGTCCCATTTTATCATAGAAAGACCTATAAAAGATTTCAATGACAAGGTGTCTGATCGATTCAGTCAAATTACATAGCAGCATTGTAAGAGCAGAAACTTTATTTCCGTATAAAGCAGAAACTCTAAATCTTCCAGTTTAGTCTTTCAACATGAGCATCATGTTGGAGTTTATGTCATGTAAAATCAATTAGTGTATACAGCATTTATAACTTCATTTTGACATATAATAAATGGCTTATGCAGAAATTTTGAAAGCATTTTAACTAAAGTCGCCAACTAGTCAAAGAATGAACTAGATATAATGTTTAGCAAACTCAACATTTTCTTGATGGTGTTTAGATAAAAGTTGAATGGCTAATTGAAAATTGTTACTCCAGAATAACCTATCAACATGATTTTTGCTGTCTCATCTTGAAATAAATATATGTTCTCTTCTGATTCATTTAAATATGAAAATAAAAATTTAAAACATAAATGCAATAAAGGCAGGTTAAAATTTTTTCACCATGAAAAACTTTTAAATAACTATTTTTGTTAACTTCTTTTGAAAATTGTATAATAGTTACAAAAGGATATTTTAAAAGTTTTTAACCTGCATTTAGAATGGAACTAAAATATAGCTATTATGCAGAGAAATGGATATGATTGACCAAAAACAGAGTACTATCATAAAGAATTGGCAGTAATACATTTCTAGAAGTTGGGAACTTCACCCTGTTATGGAAAACACCATGCTTTAGGAAGAAAGGGGAAAACATTTAAGTATAAACGACTGCTAATAGACTAACCTGGTTTTGTTTAGAGAAACAAATGAAGTCGGCCTACCATATTTTAGGAATGAATATTTTCTGTAGTAACAAAGAATAAATGCAGCTTTCAGGCTGTTAACCAGGAGAATTTCCCTATGTTGAACGATTAAACTATCACAAATTTCCTTCAAATAGTTAATTCAGTGATGTGTAATAGAAAAGATTCTAAAATCAATATTAGTGAATTTCATAAAAACTTATGGCAAAGAACAGCAAAGTGATTCAATAGTCAAAAATTTGACCATGTTGGGATATGTTAGCTATAATATATACTTTGCATATGTGATACTAGGTTAAATATCCTGAAGTACATGCCCCTACAAGTATCTCCTGATATACACCTGATGGTGTATATTTGGTCTGAGGACCAAATCAACAAAACCTATTCACATCAGAAGCATCAGAAAAGGGGACAACTTTGTAACAGAGAAACTATGACTCTAATACTAGTCAAAGAAAACAAAACAAAATAAACAAAAAACAAAAATAAATAGGAAGTCTAGACTTTCTCTCTCATAAGGAAACTCAGCTAGCCCTGATAGGATAATATAAGTAGATTTGGGATTTTCAGTCAACAGTCCTCTTCAGGCAATAATGAAATTCCTTATAACATATTATCAATATGTGGGGCCAGAAAGGACGTGAAGCAGTAATAGAGCATTTGCCTTGCATGTGGCTAACCTAGGACGGTCGGAGGTTTGATTCCCTAACTTCCCATATGGTCCCCCAAGCCAGTAGCGATTTCTGAGTGCATAGCCAGGAGTAACCCCTGAGGGTCACCAGGTGTGTCCCCCCCAAAAAAAAAGCCATATTATCAATAAGATATATTCAAACTAAAAATGAGAGGATGGACTCTCAGGCTGGGAAGAGACAAGACTCTTTTCCTACTTGTTTACTCTCAGTAGCCTCTTGGCCTATTCCTTCTTTCATTTTGTAATTGTGTTTGCTACCATACTAGATTTCTGATTAGTTCCCACTCAAATGCATTTCCCAATATTGAACTGCAGGGAGTCATTTTGCAGACTCCAAAAGGCTAAATCACAGACCAAAGTGGTGTCCAGGATTCAGCACCCTCCTCCCGACTATTTCTAATGACATAAAAGGGACATGCATATCTCCTTTGAATATTGTAGATATATTCCCTCAACTGCTATAACTGTTCTTGAATATTCCTTTAAACGGTGACAGTCTTAAGTTAGATTATTTATTTTCCCACTTTTTATCTTTTTTCTCTTTGTGAACTGTTCAATAAGGAATTTTGGTGAAAGAGTCCCTCAGCTTAATGCTTATGTTTGAACCAGGTCATGGGGATTGTTGGACTTGTTCTTGCGGCCCCCTTATGCGCTGATAACACAATGTGGCATTATTCCTTGTTTGCATAGGCACATTAAAATGGAAAATAATATACATACAAATAAGTTCTTATCTAATAGAGATAGGAACACACAAATCTTGTGGTACAATGGGAACTTACACCCTGAACATTGACATGATGACCTGGCACAGGCCTCAGAGGTTTGGGCATTCTCCATTCACCGCTGAACCAGAGAAGCCATCTATGAAACATCCAAAGTTGTTTATGACATCATCTGGAAGCAATCCTCTACCAAGGAAGACCCTACTGCGGCTCTGACATCGATTTATTCAAAAGAGTCTTCCCTTAACACTGAGAAGATTTAAACAGCAACAACAACCTGTGTACTGGACAGGGCTTTCTGCATTGCCCTTTAATTGTGAGTTGAAATTAGACGACGCTCCACTCCATCCTGACTTCAGTGTAGGATATACAGATTCCAGGATCTTCAATACAGAAACATGATACCAACAACAGAGACTGTGTGAAAAATAAAACTATATTGGCATTACAGACAATGACCTGGATTGGACAAACTAGTTTGCCTGGAGCCTAGAATTGGTCTTATGTCAGGAAACTTCAAGGGTAGGGTCTCCTTGTATTTAGGCCAAGGTTTTTCCTTTCCATGTCCCCCATACTTTGGTGGGCCTATGCAAACGATAATTGCCATTCTAACACCATTTTTACTGTGCTCCTTTGACTCTAAACCTTTAAAAAAAACCACTTAAACTTTTGAGGTTGACTTGAACAAATATGCAAGTGCATGGAAATGTAAAAAACTACTATGTCTTCAAGTTTAAAGAGTTACATAAATGTTATGACTTTAGATTGCTTTGTGTACCTCTAGGAAAATTTATAATGTAGTGCAATCTGGGGTCTTGGAGGACAAAGTAATTGTACATGGGTTCTGTTTTATCATTCTTTGATTGTACGTTTAAAATTGGGGTGTCAGCAGGGGGATTTCTGAGAACTCTGTTTTGGGTGATTGTCCTTCCACTGTAACTTTACCTTGTCCTCTTTCTTTGCATCATTGTTCACATAATTAAAAATTAAAAACATTTTAAAAAGAAACTTTAAAACATTTAAGCCAGAGTAATAGAACATCAGGAAGGGTATTTGCCTTTCACATGCTCAACCAGGGCACCATATATGATCCTCCCAGGGCACAGCCAGGAGTGATCTCTAAGCATAGAATTAGAAGTATGCCTTGAACATCATTAAATGTCATCCAAAAACAGAAAGAAAAAAAAGTGTTTGTCTTTCACTTGAGGAAAGATAATTTGAATTTCTCTCTGTCTCTGTCTCTCTCTTTGTCTAGGGGTCACACCCAACAAGCTCAGGTATCACACCTGATACAATATGTGATGCCAGGAATCAAGCCCAGGTTTGTCATAAGCCCACCTGCCAGCCCTATTTTAAGTTTATTTCCCTTTCTTTATGTTAAGTCAAAGGGTACTGGCTTCTAAAAAATAAATAAAAGGATTTGGGGGAGTGAAACAAGTTATAATTAAAAAATATGTCTTTGAAAAAATTAAAAAAAGAAGTAGATATATACTTTGAAATTTTGGTTTATGTTTTTTTCCAATAGTAGACAGAATAAGATAAAAGAAATCAGCAAGGAGAAAGAAGAAATCAACCAACAAGATCCAAATGACATTGATTAAACATCCATTAAATTAACAGCTAAATACTTAATTTTCTTAAAAGTTTATGAAATGGACTGGAGTGGGGGTGCAGGGCGTAAGGTATCTGCCTTGCACACATTAGCCTAGGACAGACCGCGGTTTGATCCTGGTGTCCTATATGGTCCCCTGAGCCAGGAGCGATTTCTGAGTGCATAGCCAAGAGTAACCCCTTGAGCATCACAGGGTGTAGCCCCAAACCCCCCAAAAATCAAAAAACAAAAAACAAAAAAGTTTATGGAACATATATGACAAAAATGCAATATCCTCAACTATGAAATATTCAAATAATTTTAAAATAATTTAAACTATACACAGTTTTTTTGACTATAATATAACCAACATAGAAATAAAGAGACTCAAAAGATACCAAAATATAGAAATTAAAAAATTCCTTTTTGTTAAAATCCAATATTCATTTCTGGTAATGAACACTTAGCAATCTAGTGAGAACTACCTCAAATTAATAAAAATGCTTATCAAAATATTCTATAGATAACATAAATATCATGATGAGAAACTAGACCTTTTCCAGTGGGTAAAAATCCTCTCTTTTTACTCTTAATCAATGTCATATTGTAACTCTGAAGTAGTAAAATATGGCAAGAAAAGAAAATGAAATGTCAGCATAGTGTGAAGAAAGAAATAAAACTGTTGACATATGACACAGTATGATTACCTGTGTTTTAAAAACAACAACAATCAATCATTATCATCAAAGGCTGCCAAGACAATAACTAAACTTCTTTGGATCTAACAGTAGATGACATCAGTTTGTATACTGTTAATAAATAAAATTCAATAGCACTCCTAGATAGAAAATAATTTTAAACTACAAAGATATAAACAATAAATGAGGACATAAATTTAACAAATTAAGTTCACTATATATGGATGAAATGGCAAAATTCATGAAAGAATTATGGGAAATTCTAAATAAAATTAAAGATAATTTATTAACATAGACTGCAACAGTCAATATTGCTAAAATGTTCTCCTCAATTTGATTTGATCACCTTACTACAAAGCCATAAAATTTTAACCATATATTTTGTAGATAATGACATATGGGTTCTAAAGTTTGTATGAAAATACAGTGAACAAGAGAAGTTAAAATTAATATTGGAAAACAACAAAGATAATGGACTTCTACCTGATTCAAAGAGTAGAAAGCTTCAGTAACTTAATGCACTTGGTGAAAAAAATATCTGACACATGAAACAGAACAGAGGAATAGTTCAGAAATATAGTCATACTAACGTAGTTGATTTGTAATTGATAAAGACATGAAACAAGTAAACAGATGACATGATACTCTACTTAGAAAACCCTAAAGACTCTACCAAAAAGCTTCTAGAAATAATAGATTCATATAGCAAGGTGGCAGGCTACAAAATCAACCTACAGAAATCAATGGCCTTTTTATACACCAATAATAATAGGGAAGAGATGGAAGTCAGGAAAGCAATCCCATTCACAATAGTGCCACACAAACTCAAATATCTTGGAGTCAACTTGACCAAAGATGTGAAGGACCTATACAAAGAAAACTATAAAGCCCTGCTCCAAGAAATAAGAGAGGACACACGGAAATGGAAACACTTACCCTGCTCATGGCTTGGCAGGATTAACATCATTAAAATGGCAATACTCCCCAAAGCATTATACAGATTTAATGCGATCCCCTTAAAAATACCCATGACATTCTTCAAAGAAGTGGATCAAACACTTATCAAGTTCATCTCGAATAGCTAAAGCACTCCTAGGGAAAAGGAAAATGGGAGGCATTACTTTCCCCAACTTTAAACTGTACTACAAAGCAATAGTTATTAAAACAGCATGGTATTGGAATAAAGACAGACCCTCAGATCAGTGGAATAGGCTTGAGTTCTCAGAGAACATTCCCCAGGCATACAATTAACTAATTTTTGACAAAGGAGCAAGAAATCCTAAGTGGAGCAGAGAAAATCTCTTCAACAAGTGGTGCTGGCAGAACTGGTTAGTGACTTGCAAAAAAGCGAACATAGACCCCCAGTTAACATCATGTACGAAGGTAAAATCCAAATGGATTAAAGACCTTGATATCAGACCAGATACCATAAGGTATATAGAACAACATGTCGGTAAAACACTCCATGACATTGAGACGAAAGGTATCTTCAAGGAGGAAACTGCACTTTCCAAACAAGTGGAAGCAGAGATTAACAGATGGGAATACATTAAACTGAAAAGCTTCTGCACCTCAAAAGAAATAGTGCCCAGGATGCAAGAGTCACCCACTGAGTGGGAGAAACTATTCACCCAACATCCTTCAGATAAGGGGCTAATATCCAAAATATACAGGGCACTGACAGAACTTTACAAAAAAAAAACATCTAATCCCATCAAAAAATGGGGAGAAGAAATGAACAGACACTTTGATAAAAAAGAAATACAAATGGCCAAAAGACACACGAAAAAATGCTCCTCGTCACTAATCATCAGAGAGATGCAAATCAAAACAACGATGAGATACCACCTCACACCACAGAGATTGGCGCACATCACAAAGAATGAGAACAATCAGTGCTGGCGGGGATGTGGATAGAAAGGAACTCTTATCCACTGCTGGTGGGAATGCCATCTTGTACAGCCTCTATGGAAAGCGATATGGAGGTTTCTTCAAAAACTGGAAATTGAGCTCCCATTCGACCCAGCTATTCCACTCCTAGGGATATACCCTAGGAGCACAAGAATACAATACAAAAACCCCTTCCTCACACCTATATTTATTGCAGCACTATTCACAATAGCCAGGCTCTGGAAACAACCAAGATGCCCTTCAACAGACGAATGGCTAAAGAAACTGTGGTACATATACACAGTGGAATATTATGCAGCCGTCAGGAGAGATGAAGTCATGAAATTTTCCTATACATGGATGTACATGGAATCTATCATGCTCAGTGAAATAAGTCAGAGGGAGAGAGAGAGACGCAGAATAGTCTCACTCATCTATGGGTTTTAAGAAAAATAAAAGTCATTTTTGTAACAATCCTCAGAGACAATTAGAGGAGAGCTGGAACACCAGCTCACTCCATGAAGCTCACCACAAGAGTGGTGAGCACAGTTATAGAAATAACTACACTGAGAACTACCATAATCAAGTGAATGAATGAGGGAACTGGAAAGCCTGTCTGGAGTACAGGCGGGGGTGGGGTGGGATGGAGGGAGATTTGGGACTTTGGTGGCGGGAATGTTGTACTGGTGAAGAGGGGTGATCTTTATATGACTGAAACCTTATCACAATCATTTATGTAATCAAGATATTCAAATAAAGAGAAAAAAAATTTTTTAAGTGAAAAAAAAAAGAAACAAGTAAACAAACAAAACATTATATTTTTCAGAAATTGTACTAGAAAATCTGTCTTTATGCAAAAATAACAGTAAAGTTAGATTAGACCCAAATTTTACACAAATATTTAAATATATCATACATGTAAATGTAAAATGCAAATCTATAAAAATTACAGATAAAAGCTTTGAAGAGTAACCTTTTGACCCTGGGTTACAGATATAATGCCACTTAATCCAGGAAAAAATGAACAAGTAGACCTTTTATTAAAATTTAAAACTTCTGTTTGAAAGACACTTAAGAAAATGAAACCGTGGCTGAAGATTGAAAAGTATTTTCAGAAATACTTGCAGAAATTATATCTTGATATGGAAAATAGTATCTCCCATTAAAGCTTCAAAACCTTAAGTAAACAAATAATTGAATTTCTTGTTTATCAACAGAATTGCCATAAAACACTGTGTTAGTTCAAGATACACTACACAATTATTTTACCAGTATCACTGAATGATTCCTATAATAAGTCATTTTAGGGGCCGGGCGGTGGCGCTCGAGGTAAGGTGCCTGCCTTACCTGCGCTAGCCTAGGAGACGGACCGCGGTTCGATCCCCCGGCGTCCCATATGGTCCCCCAAGCCAGGAGCGACTTCTGAGCGCATAGTCAGGAGTAACCCCTGAGCATCACAGGGTGTGGCCCAAAAACCAAAAAAAAAAAATAAGTCATTTTAATGATTTATATGTCATTTAATATAAAACATCATATAAGTACAAAATCTGAAGATTTCCTCCTTCTGATGGGATTTACTCCCATTGCAACTTTAAATATACTATGCAAAAGCCTGGTGTTAACTACAGTCATATGTACATCATATTCCTAGGAATTATTTATTTTACAATAATTTTGTCATCTGATTCTAATTGTATTAAAAATAGAAAAAATACTGAAAATATATCTTACTAAAGCTGATACATAAGAACACTCATTTGAAAAGATATGTGACATGCATATTTAGTGCAGCATTGCTTAAAATAGGCAGATCTAGAGATGGACCAAGTGCCCAATGACAGACGAATGAATAAAGATGTCTAGTATATATATTCATAATGACATGTTACTCAGTTGTTAATAAAGAGGAAATCTTGTTCCTTGCCATAACGGATAAAACTAGAATTTTATGCTAGGAAATGTTCATAGGGAGAAAAACAAATGCCAAATGACTGTACTCATAACTATTAAAGAAATAAGGCAAAGAAATAGACAATATTTAATGAAAACAAACTCTTAAACCATAGGATTACTCATAGGGGGCTGTTGCTATAGTATAGTAGTAGGATGCTTGCCTTGCATATGGCCAGCCAGGATTCAATACTGGACATCTCATTTAGTTCCCTTCATCACTGCCAAGAGTAATTCCTGAGTTGTAGAGCCTTCCATAACCCCTGAGCATCACCTGTTGTGTCCCAAAAACAAACACACACACAAAAAAAAACCCAACAAAAATAAAACACCAACAAGTGCCAACTCTAATACGATATCCTGGACATCGAGGAAAATGGAAACGACTTGACCTAAGAGCAGATTACCCTACCTACCAGCTAACGACAAGACATAATCAGAAGACTTGTCATCCATTGGTAGGTCCAAAAGCCAAGATCGCGAGTTACAGCTGCTAGAACCATGACCAGACTGTATATATCTTGGGACCAATAAAAAAGCCCTAGTCTAGGGTTTGAACTACGACCTGCACAACAACCATGATCCCCAGTTCCAAAGGTCCGGCAGAGACAATTGTAAGGAATGGGGCTTCTGGAAACACAAAGAAAGACGCTATCCTAGGTGCCATCCTAGGTTTAGTGCAAAGACCAAGACCACCAACCACAGAAGATGGATTAAAATGACACTGAGGGAACGAAACTTCTAGAACCACAAAGACTGACTTCATCATAGTCCCATCCCTGGAACTGTGCAGTTACTGAGATCGATAGATACAGAGGTCTGATTGTATTACCTAGGATGGAACAGAAGTCTTCCAAACAACACAAAAGCACCACCGGGAGAGTAAAGGATCCTGAACAGAGTCTATAGTTGATCCTGTGACAATATACTCCAAGGGCGGAGAAACCCCATATCTCTTAGGCCAAGTAAATTCCTTTTCGAATGACCCCAATATTTACTGTGCCAGGGCAGGAGGGAAAAAACAAAACACAAAATATTGTGTATCTTTTTATATATTATTTTTATCTTCATTTATTATCATTATTATTTTTATTTACCTATTTTTGGTTGATTTCTTTGTTTTGGTGTGGTTATTGAAGCTGTTGCCCCCATTTACACTTTTTTTTCCTTTTCTTTTCTTTTCTTTTCTTTTCTTTTTTTTTTTTATAACTGCAACTCTAACCATTTTTATGGTGCTCCTTTGACTCTAATCCTTAAAAAAAACCCACTTAAACTTTTTTTTTCTTTTTTCTTTTTTTTTTCTTTTTTCTTTATTCTCTATTTTTTTTAACACCACCCATCACCAGTGCAACATTCCCATCACCAATGTCCCAAGTCTCCCTCCTTCCCACCCGACCCCTGCCTGTACTCTAAACAGGTTCTCAATTTCCCTCATACATTCTCATTATTAGGACAGTTCAAAATGTAGTTATTTATCCAACTAAACTCATCACTCTTTGTGATGAGCTTCCTGAGGTGAGCTGGAACTTCCAGCTCTTTTCTCTTTTGTGTCTGAAAGTTATTATTGCAAGAATGTCTTTCATTTTTTCTTAAAACCCATAAATTCTTTTCTTTATGTGCTCTGCCATGTTTCTTATCTCAAGACCGTGGCAGTTTTTTTTGTTTGTTTGTTTTTGTTTTGTTTTGTTTTGTTTTTTGTTGTGGTGGTGGTGCTTAGCGTTATTGTTGGAGTCCTCACTGGATATTTGACACTTCTTTTTGTACTGGTGGAGTGTTTCACCTTTTTCTCCTTCGTCTCTCAAACTGATGATGAAAGCCTCTAGAAGAATTTTGCTTATTTTCTGCGTATTAGACTTTTACCCCAGTTTACTACTTTTCTCTTCTTCAAACAAAACCACGTAACTTGAACTAGCTAGTCCTGCCCCCCTGTTAGAGGGGGAAATAAGGGAGGCACCAAGACCAAACAGGTGCAAGACTACTATGTAGTTGGCTAGATATAGAGGGGACAACATATTCTGGCAGCCCTGGGGGTGAGGGAAGAGCATATGGGAGGCAGGACAAAAACGGAGGTGTAGGGAGGACAAATTGGTGATGGAAACCCCCCTGATTTTATGTAAATATGTACCTAAAATATTATTAACAATATGTAAGCCACTATGACCAAAATAAAAATTAAATAAAAAAAACACAACAAAAAATTAAGGAAAATTATACCTAAACAGAAGTGGAGTAAGGAGTGGGGAAGGGATACAGCCTATAAACTATGGTGGAGTGCCATTATATGCATAAACATCTCCATTTTAGGGGAACTCATCACACCAGATGTATCCTTAGATTTCCCTGGTGTGGAGAGCTGAAATAGCCCCCACGGGGGTTCCTCAAAAGGCCCACTGCATGGATAGTTGAGGTATTCATTATTTGGCTATCTCTCCTTTGTAAAATGTCAGGCAAAAATTGGCCTCAATCAAATTCTTTTTCAGAAATCCCAGCACCAAAGATTACTAAGAGAACCTCTTTTCTGGATAATATTTAGCACCTAAAAACAAAACAATATTTTTTCTCTTTTTCAAATATATCCTTGCAGCTTCAGTTTCTGGTAATCAAGGGCATAGCCAGAATACAGATCTTGGGCTACTGACTCTTCTCAGAAAATGGGAGCCACACCTTAGGGGATTTGGCTTCTTCCTTCACTAGACCTCTAAAACAATAGAGCCCTGCTCAGTGAAGACCACGTTCCTAGATTTTTTCCTACTTCTTAACAATCCCTTATTTTGTATTTGAAGTTAGCTTGCAGGGAGCTGCCTTGAGTTGTGACCTTCGCCTTTGTGGCTTAGAATTTTTACGGCTCACACACATAGCTTAAGTATTGTTTACTGTTAAACTTTGCTTTGTGATTGTAAACATTCTGCTCTATACCTATGACTGAGTTTACCCTTTATAAAACCCCCTCCTTAAAAATTAAAATTATTGCACTCCTGCCAGAAGATGTGTTGACCCTGTATACTTGTGTGTAGTCTCATTATTTCATATTTCATAGTTAGCCACTCATGTTACCTGTTTTCCTCTCGTGAAGGATTTTTCCCCCACTAGAGATGCTGAGACGCAAGACGCCTGCAGTTATCTGCTTTGTTAACATTATATTCATAATACATATAAAACTCATATGAATTATCGCTGGGGAAACAGTTCAGTGGTTAGGGTGCTTGTCTTGCTTGCAGCTAATCTGGATTTGATCTTTGACATCCCATATGGTCTCCTGAGCCTGCCAGGAGTGATCCCTGCGTGCAGTGCCAGGAGTTACTGGTAAACTGCCAAGTGTGAACCAAAACCAGCAATAACAAAAGTAGCAAGAACAATGATGGTAATAATTTTTTATTTTAAATAATTTTTATTGTGACCAATGTGAATTACAAGTCTTTCACAATTATACTTAAGGTATATAGTGACAGTGAATTAGGGCCATTCCCATCACCAGTGTTGTTTTTCCTCCACTCAGAAAAGTTAGCTCCACAAAACCTAATAAAGCCATAGAAAAATGGGGAGAAGAAATGAATATATTTGTCTCTCAAAGACCAACAGATGGCTAATAAATACATTAAAACATGTTCACCATCACTCATTAGGGAAATCTAAATTAAGACAACAATGAGGTACCACCTTACACCAGTGAGGATGGCACACATAAAAAATAAGGGTACCAATCTCTGTTGGCAGGGATGTGTGGTAAGAAAGGAACTCTCATCCACTGCTGGTGAGAATGCGGCCTCATCCAACCCCTATAGAAAACAGTATGGAGAGTTCTCAGTAAACTCAAAATTGAGCTACCATTTGATCAGACAACTACACTCCTAGGTATCTATCCCCAAGATAGAAAGACATTAATCCAAAAATATGTGTAGACACCACTATTCAATAATAATAACTTTTTATTGGTTCAATAAATTTATGTAAATAAGTGAAGCAGACATACATACTGCAAATAATGATATAAATACATAATATAATATGACATTAGGAAAGGTCAGTTTCAAAGGAGAAATACATATATTAGAATGGTTATTTATTTTGTGCTCAGGACTTACTCTTAGCTCTTTACTGAGGAATCACTCCTGGCAAGATTCAGGGGCCAATTGCAGTGTTGGGTGGCAATCATACTGGGGTTGGCCACATGCAAGGTAAGTGCCTTAATCCTTGTACTATCTCTTCAATTCCAACAATGGCTAAATTTTTTTAAAAGACAATTACTGGTAAAGATAATAACCACGGAACTCTGTTTCATTACTGATGGAAATGCAAAATGGTACAGTCATTTTGAAAGACAGTTTGGCAGTTACTTGCAAAACTTAAGTCAGTTTCACCATATGAGCCAACAATTGTGCTCCTAGGTATTTGAAAACTGATTTGAAAGGTTATATCCACACAAAAGCTTGCACATGATTTTTTATGGCAGATTTACTTGTAATTGTCAAAAATGGAAACAACCAAGATGTCCTTTTATTGAAAAAATATAGTGAATAAGTGACTGGATAAACAATCTGTGATGCATTCATACTGAAGAACATTATTCAGTGAAAAAAATAAATGAACAAAGCATGAATTTTCTCTTCCCCCACAGAAAAAGCATGAAAATATTTTAAGTATATCATGCTGTAAACTGAACAAAAACATGTTGTCAACTGACCCAGGTGAAAAAGCTACATATTCTATGATTTCCATTTAATACTAGTGCCAGCAAAATCATTAAAAATATCATAAACTGACAACTTTGAGTGATAGTACTGTGAGTAAGGTGCTTGTTTTGCATGTAGCCCACCCAAGTAAGATCCCCAGCACCCCACATGACCCATAGAGACTCATCAGTTGTGGTTCTTGAGAGTAGAAACAGTGGTAAGCCTTCAGCATGGCTGATTGTGGTTTAAACATAAAGGAGGAGGGGCCAGAGTGGTGACACAAGTGGTAGGGCATTTGCCTTACATTCACACCCTAACCTAGAACAGATCTCGGTTTGATGCCCTGGCGTCCCATATGGTTCACCAAGCCAGGAGCAATTTCTGAGCACATAGCCAGGAGTAACCCCTGTGTGTCACCAGGTGTGGCCCATCCCCCAATAAATAAAAATAAAAAATAAAAATAAAGGAGAAAAAACAAAGGGCTGGGAGGATGGTAAGTGCTTATTTTGCATCTAAGAATAGAGACAGCAGTTATGCCCTGAACATTGGGATGGGTAAGTGAACAAAGAAGGAAAATAGAGGATAAAGAAATAAAGAAAGGAAGAGATAATGGATGGAAGGAGATGAATGAAAGAGAGACAGAAAGAAAGAGAGAATAGAAAGATAAAAAAAGAAAGAAAGAGGGAAAAGAAGAAAGAAGAAAGAAAGAAAGAAAAGAAAGAAAGAAAGAAAAGAAAGAAAGAAAGAAAAAGAAAGAAAGAAGAAAGAAAGAAAGAAAGAAGAAGAAAGAAAGAAAGAAGAAGGAAGAATGAAGGAAGAGAAAGAAAGAAGAAGAAAGGAAGAAGAAGGAGAAAGAAAAGAAAGAAGAGAAAGAAAGAAAGAAAGAAAGAAAGAAAGAAAGAAAGAAAGAAAGAAAGAAGAAGAAAGAAAGAAAGAGAAAAAGAAAGAAGGGAAGGAAGGAAGGAAGAAAGAAGGAAGGGAAGGAAGAATGGAAGGAAGGGAGAAAGAAAGAAAGAAAGAAAGAAAGAAAGAAAGAAAGAAAGAAAGAAAGAAAGAAAGAAAGAAAGAAAATAAATGAGGGAGGAGGGAAAGAAGAAGGAATGGAAGAGAGAAGGAAAGGAAGGAAGAAAAGAGGAAGGAAGGAAAACAAGAAACAAGGAAAGAAGAACAGAAGGAAGGAAGGAAGATGGAAGGAAGGAAGGAAGGAAGGAAGGAAGGAAGGAAGGAAGGAAGGAAGGAAGGAAGGAAGGAAGGAAGGAAGGAAGGAAGGAAGGAAGGAAGGGAGGAAAGGTAGGAAGGAAGGAAGACAGATGAGCCCAAGTTGTTCAGGTATTCATGGGTAGAAAAAAGCAAAAGCATAGATTTTTGTTTAGCAAATTTTTACTATATGACCCTATAAAGATATAGAATGCATTGCATATTTTTAATATATAGAATTTTACAGCACAAAAAGAAACTTATTAAATAAAAATATATTATAAGATCACAAAGTAGAATGACAATTGTGACAAAATAATTTGTGTAGAAGATCTGACCTATTAGCTAGAAATGAGTGGACTTTAAATGAAAGACAAAAAATAAACACTTTGCAGCTCATGACATGAAGCTCATCACATAGAGTGATGAGTGCAGTTGGAGAGATGACTACACTGAAAACTATCATAACAATGTGAATGAATGAGGGAAGTAGAAAGCCTGTCTTGAGTACAGGGGTCGGGGGGTGGGGAAGAGGGAGATCTGGGAATGGTGGTGGGAATGTTGCACTGGTGAAGGGGGGTGTTCTTTACATGACTGTAATCATACAACTATAATCATGTTTGTAATCACAGTGTTTAAATAAAGATAATTATAAAAGAAAAAGAAATGGAAAGAGAATGGAGAATTAAAAAATAAAGTGGAAAAAGAATTGGGAGAGAGGTTCATTAGCAGTTATAGTTGTGAAACTTGTTGTATCACCAATAAATTTGTTACAATAGCCAAAAAATAAACACTTTGCTCTATTAAAGGGTTTATTTATCTTGGTGATAAGGATAACAATTCTGATACCACATAAATTTAACAAGACAAAAATGGGTAAGAATCAGATTCAAGTCTCCTATATACATTTGTAGTCTAGATGAGGAAAGGGTATATATGGTAATGACCCCAATGTTGGTACTTGATTCAGGTTCAAGAATGGAAAGGACATAATAGGTATGATTTAAGTAAATTGGAATCATTATAAACAATTGTAATTGTGACAAACATACTAAAAATTACATTGATTTAGGGGTAAAGAGTGTGTGGCACACAGAAATTCTATAGTATGTTTGAATGTGATTCATATATCTAAAACTATCCTAATATAAAAAAGTTATCTAACAGTTATAAAGAAAAAATAATGAACACATGGAATGATACAATAAATACACAAAGATCAAAGAAACAAAAAGATATCCAATTTCATTTATTAGGAAAATACAAAATAAAATCACAATGATAACCATGAGCCTGTCACAGCAGTTAAAATTATATACATGCAAATATAATTTTATATATACATACAACACCCAAAAGAAACTGGCAAGAATACAAAGAACAAGTCACTCATAAATTTCTATAAAAATATAAAATGGCATCGTCACTCTGTTAAACATTTTGGCATTCTCTTAAGAAACTAAACATGAAATGTTATAAGTCTCATCAATTGCATGGCTCGTATTTATCTCAGAAAAATAAAATTTTATGCTTTGATCAAAACTGTCCATAAATATTTTAAGCAGCTTTATTTGTAATGTTCAAAATAGGAAGCTACTAATATCCTATGTAGGTGACTATTTTTAATAAATAAACTATGGCATATATGCACAAAAAACAGAATTCAGCAATAAAAAGGAACAAATTATTGATATTTACAGTAACTTGGTAACTTTCAAGAGAATAATACTGAATCAAAATTTAATATGAACAACTTATTGTTTTAAATTTAGAAATTACAACACAGAAAATTATAATATTTGTAGTGGTTATTAACTAAAATTAGTAGCAGAAATAAAGATCTAAAATAAAGTAGTGACAACTACAAAAGAATATTTAATAAATGTTTGTGGTGATAACAATGCTTTCTATATTAATTGTATAAATGCCAATATTCTCGTTGTGATACTCTTTTATAATTTTGTGATAACCTGTCATGTAAAATATGGTAAAGGGATGGTATAAACCTGTATAGTTTTTACAACTGTATGTGAATCTACCTGAAAATAAAAAAATTAACAGAAAGTTAATATAAGTGAAACAAGCATAAAAATCAAAGGAACCAAAGTCCTTTGTATTTCTTTCTCTCACAACTCCTAGACATTGGTTAGAAATACAGGTATGACTACAACAGAACCCAATAAATCCAAGACATCATGAGAGCTTATTATGAGCAACTCTATTCTCTTAAGCTAGAGAACCTAAAAGAAAGGGACAGATTTCTGGAGAAATATAATCTCCCAATACTGAAGGTGAAAGTAGAAAGCCTAATTAGATCAATTACAAATAAGAACATGAAAGAGTAATTGAAGAAACTCCCCAATAAAAGACCAGGACCAGACGGGTTTACAGGTGAATTTTATCAAACATTCAGAGAAGAGTTACTAACATTGATCCTTAAATTCTTCCAAAATATTGAAGAGACAGTAATCTTCCCCAATATTTTTATGAAGCTAACAACATGCTTATTCCCCAAACTGACAGAGATACTACCAAAAAAGAAAATTACATATCAGTCTCACTAATGAACAATGATGAAAAATCCTTAACAAAATCTTAGCAAACTGAAATCAACAACATATCAAAAAGATTATACATCGTGCCCAAGTCGGTTTCATCCCAAGGTGCAATGATGATTCAATATTAGCAAATTAATCAACATCATATACCACATCAGTAAAAGGAAGAATAAAAACCAGATGATCATATCAATCAATGAAGAAAAAGCATTTGACAAAATCAAACACTGACCAATTCATGATGAAAACCATCAGCAAAATAGGTGTGGAAGGAACCTTCCTCAAGAGAGTAACAAATATGTATAAAAAGTCCACAGCCAACATTATTCTTAATGGCAAAAAATTGAAAGAATTTCCACTAAGGTCAAACTCTAGGAAAGTATGTCCAGTGTTTCCACACTTATTCAACATAGTATTAGAAATCCTAGCAATAGCACTAAGGCAAGAATGGAAACAAAGAATCCAAGTTGAAAAAAAAGGAAGTCAAACTATCTCTATTTGCAGGTGACATGATGATATATATCAAAGAACCCTAAAGAATCCACCAAAAAACTCCTAGAAACAATCAAACAATACAGCAAAGTGGCAGACTACAAAGTCAATACACAAAAGACAGTTGCATTCTTTATATAAATACCAACTCAGGAGAAAGAGACCAAAGAGTCTATTTTAAAATAAGTGTCTTAAAATAGCAAGTACCTAGGAATCAATCTAACAGGATTATACCACAAAAAGCTTCAAAGCATTTTAGAAAGAAATCGAAAAGGACCTAAAGAAATGGAAGAGCATTCCATGCTCATGGAAGAATCAATATGATCAAAATGACAATCTAAGAATGAATCAATATAATCAAAATGACACTGAGAACTATCATAACTATCATAACAAAATCTAACTGAATGAGGGAAGTAGAAAGCCTGTCTAGAGTACAAGCCAGTGTGGGTGGGGAGGAAGGACACTTGGGATATTGGTCATGGGAATGCTGCACTGGTGAAGGAATATATATATATATATATATATATATATATATATTATATATATATATATATATATATATATATATAAAAGAAAAGAAAAAATAAGGCCTTCCAATTCTTACCACAGGCTGTGTTCTTTACACTGACTGTATAGAAAGAGGAGATACAGTAAATGCACCCCATATACACCTCATCACAGGCCCTTTGCCTGGTCTGTATTGTGAATTGGGGGACAAAAAAAATGACCATCTTTACCTAAGCTACTATATAGATTCAGTGCAATCCCTATTCAAATTCAGACAACATTCTTTAAGGACTTAGAACAATCAATTATAAAATTTGTGTGGAACCTTAAAATATGAAGGGTAACCAAATTCATATAGAAAAATAAGAAACTAGGAGACATCACATTTCCTAATTTGAAGCTCTACTACAAAGCCATAGTGATCAAAACAGCATAGTATTAAAACAAAGACAGACTTTCAGACCAATGGGTTAGAATAGAATATTCAGTGAAACTCCCCAAGTATATGGTCAATTAATCTTTCATAAAGGAGCTAAGATTTTGAAATGGATCAAAGACAGTGTCTTCAACATATGGTGTTGGAACAATTGGATAACCACATGTAAGTAATTAAAGATTGATCCATATCTCACACCTTACACAAAAGTCAATTCAAAGTGAATTAAAGACATTGAGATGAGACCTGAACATTCCAAGACTTAGATCTTAAAGAAGTCTTCAATGCCAATGGCAAGGACTAAAGTATCAAACTTGAATAAATTGGACTACATCAAACGAAAAAGTTTCTGTAGGCAAAAGAAACAGTGGTTAAGATTAGAAGACAGCTGATTAGGAGAAAAGTTTTGCACTCAAAACATCAGATAAAGATTTGATATTTAGGCTATACAAAGTATTCATAAATGTTAACTTCATTAAACCTATATACCAACCAAAAATGGAGAGAGAAAATGAACAGACTCTTCTCTGAGGAAGACTAACAGATGGTCAACAGACACAGGAAAAAAAATGCTTATCATCATTTATCATTAGGGAAATCCAAATCAAGATAACTAAGATTTTACACCAGTGAGGATGGCACATGTCAAAAAAATACTAGAAACAACCTCTGTTGTTGGAGATGTGGTGAGAAAGGAACTCTTATCTGCTGCTGGAGAAAATGCTGCCTGGTAAACCCCCTATAGAAAACAGTATGGAGGGTTCTCAGTAAATTCAAAATGAGCTGCCATATGACCCAGTAGTCCTTCTTTTGGGTGTCTATCCCCAGGACAAATAAATATTTATCGAAAGGTATATATGCAACTACTATTCATTGCAGCACTCAATAGCTAAGACTTGGAATCAACCTTGATGTCCAAAAAGCAGATGAGTGGATCATAAAGATTGTGGTACATGTATACAACAGAATACTACATATCTGTAAGGAAGGATGCAATAATACAATTGGCAGCAACATGGATTAACTGGAAGATATTATGTTCAATGAAAAAAGCAAGAAGGGTAAATACAGAATGATATCACTTATATGTGGTATTTAAAATAATTGCATGAAGAAATACAATGGTCTATATGGCAGTTGTTTCAAACACTGTTGGCCTCAGGGTACAACTAGGAGAATGAAAGAAACTGAGTGAAGAGGAGAAACACAAATTTGAAAGAATGGTATTGGAACCAAATGGTCTCAGGTACTTTTTTGGTGTTTAAAAAGGACAGGACTAAATGTGCAAGCCAAAGGCAACAACAATGAAATCAAGAGACCTGAACTTTAACAATCTAAATTTAAAATGCACCTGTTATACTGGCAGGCTGGGGTAAGGGATGCACCTGGACAACATTGGTGGAGGGAGGTCGACACTGTTGGTGGGATTGGCTCTAAGCCATTGTTTGACTGAAACTACTATGAAAGATGTTGTAAATCACAATTGTTTCAATAGAGTAAAAATTGAAAAAAAGAAAAATATGTATAAGATAAAAAAATAGAAAAGAGAGAAAGGAAAATGGGGGGAAAATTCAGTTAAAGTAATGCTAAAGAAGGCAGAGAAAGAAACAGCATACTCATCATTAGAGTGCCTAAACAAGAGTAGAAAAATTAAAGTATTTTAAAATTTGATAAAATTTTTAATTGGATCACATTAAAGGGCAGAACTTATTCGATAGAAAACTGGCCAGAAACAATCAATACCAATGCATGCATTTGTAATTTATTTTAATTTTTAGTGATCATATTTAAAAAGAAAAGATTCTTTTTATCAGTGAGACAATATAATACAGACACTTGCTGAAGGGAGAAATGTAGTCTCTAAGTTGGCATCTGCAATGTTTTGTTTAAATCTTTTTTTTATATTAATAATTTTTTTTGACCAAAGTGGATTACAAATCATTCACAGTAGTATTTCAGGTACATAGTGACATTGAATCATATTTAAAGAACATAGAGCAACATTGAAAAAATAAGAAATTAAAGGACATGTAAAAATGTTATATTTCTTTAAGTTATATTCCTGAGGAATGACTACTTAAATATACACAGAATTTTGAACATTGAGAATCTAAGATAATTTCTTAATTTATGATAAACTATATCTAAGGATAATTATTTCATAACTGAGTTAACTACAAGAAGAAAATATCCTCTAAAATATAAACTAGGAAACCATGGGGAAAAACACCCAAAAAGTCAGAATTGAGCACTGAGTACATTTGTGTAGAAATAAAATTTTAAATGCAGAATTAAACTTTGTTCTGTTGTTTTTTGGACCACTCCAGCTGTGTTTAGTGTTTACCTTTTATCTGTGGTAGGAATCACTCATGGCGGTTTTGAAAAGCCATTAGACTGCCCAGGATTGAATCTGGGTTCTGTGCATGCAAGACAAACCCCCTATGTATCCATCTCTATTTCTAGATAGAGAGATAGATACACCCTATCACTCCAGAAATG
Organism: Suncus etruscus; assembly: GCF_024139225.1. Lineage (NCBI taxonomy): Eukaryota > Metazoa > Chordata > Mammalia > Eulipotyphla > Soricidae > Suncus > Suncus etruscus. The sequence continues at coordinate 102,522,448 of NC_064854.1, forward strand.
AAACTCAAGTGTTAAGTATGAATAATATAAATAGCATTTCATAAATACATATATGTAGGGAAGTAATATAAATAAAATGTTTTTAAAGAAATAAAAATGATTATAAAGAGTAATAGTATTTTCTATATATATGTATATATGTTATTACTTATCAAGAAAATTAAAAAAACATTTATATATTTTTAAAAGTCTCAGTCTTATTGGGCAAACAAAATACATATGTATATGATATATATTACATATATATTTATGTTCTTTATATACGTTTGTTCAGTAGTTTCTATACAACTATAAATTATTAAAAATTTCAACCAAAGATATGAAAAAAGCTACAAAGAGACCTCGACCTCTCTATTTCCCTGTCACTCACATAGATATGCAAATGCAATCATACAATTTAAATATACCAGCCTTTTGAAAATTTTATGTTTGGTACTGAGGGTCATTAAGACACATATTCTCACATACATATATATACAAATATAGGTATACATATATGCAAATATACATAATAATTTATATATGTTATTTATTATTAAATATAACATATATACTATATATATCAATATATTTGATACTTTGTTTTTAAATGACTTTCAAATTCTCATTCCCCAAAATAGTCATATATATATATATATATCCAGAAGCTCTCCTAGGCATTTAAGAAAAAATAATTTATGCTTGGAAACTGTCACATAACAATTGTATTATCTATTAAAAACAACAGTATTATCACTCATTCTATTATTTTTTAAGCATTAAATACTTTAACCTTTATAACTCTATCATACTATAGCAATTCCTACATAAAGATGCATAACAAGAAAACTATTATGAAATACAGTAAGAGAAAATAAGGAACATACAAAGTGCATACAGATTTTATTCTGTAACATGCAGACTAGTTCTATAGCCATTTGTATGTCTAATATAAAACAATGTGGTGCTAAAATGCTATAATTTATTTACCAAAATCTTGCAAGATATTCTTCAGAATACCCCAAAATAACTCTTAGAAAGAAAAACAGAAAAATAAATAGATCTAAAGGTTAGAAAATGCATAGTAGGGAAAGAGGGAGAGCAGAGAAATGCAGAGAGCTTTACTAAAAGTTTGTAATTTTGAAAAACATACCTGAGCTATCTCTGTAGGTTTCTTTTCTTTATCATACTTAACTAGAGGTGGCGAACTAGTGTCATCATATTTACCACATATTTCATTGTGTAATTTTTGCTTGGATTCTTTCATTAGTATATGTTTTCTTGATCTTTCTTTTCTACTCTTTACAATGTATTGTTTTATTATTTCAAGTCTATACTGTCCATATATCCAAGTTACCACTGCCTATGATTACCTAAAATGCAATATCATCCATATATATAATATAGTCCTGATAGGCCAATAGCATCACTTCATTGGAGATTGCCTAGGACTTGCACATATTATGGTCATTATTGCTTTGTGCACACTACAATTTGAGAACCCATGCTGAAATAAACATAGAACACTTGCTACTACAATTAGGTATTATAAAAAAATAGATTCCTAATGAACTGAAGAGATATTTGCTTCTCCATGAAACAAAGTTTACTGGGCTAGAAATCTATGTGACACACCTCTATACATAAATATATGCACAAACACACTTTTTAAAAGTCAATTACAAAGATTTTTCAAAGAGTATCATATAGGTAATCTTTTTTTTTCTATGCCTCACTTCAGTCAAACTAGCTCCATGCTTTTATCTTCTTCACACTTAAAATTCTATGAAATATTTTATTTAGCAAAATGTGCCACTTCTCAAGGAAACCAGTCAGGAAAATATTGGAATTTTTCTACCATGAACCACTTAAACTTATTTGCCATATCCACAGCACAGAGAAATATAAGATCAAGAAAAGACATGTAAAAATTTAATAAGAAAGGGAAATCATAGGCCTTCTTGCTTATGAAATTTCAGATTGATCCCTGTTGAAAAAATTTCAGTTCTTGGATTTCTGCATTGTATTTAGTCCTATATTTTATCTTGGTTTGACCTGTTAAGTCAACTTGTATGAAATTTTAAATGTTGGATACAAAATGTTGGATTTACCTGAGAGTAAATCCAAATATTAATCCTGGTGGTTAATTACTCAAACTTATTCAGTCATTTTTAAGATCATTTATCTTTTTGTTACATACATTACAAACACATAACACAGACTTTGTAAATGAAGTTTTACTTACTCACATTCCCTCTAGATAATGGCCAAGATGTAAACATTCATCTAAAAAATACCCTCCCATAATAGACACATTTAAATGATTGCATGTATCTATAGAGTAAAGATTTTAATTTTCTGCTCTGCTTATTTCTATATAGTTTTACAGAACATATTAGGAAAATGCTACCATTTTAAATTTGTCTTCTATATTTGGATTTATTTTCCTGTCTTTTTGATCTTTATTAGTAGTGGAAATGTTATAAGAATGATGTTGCCTGCTGCTGAGTTCATGTTGAAAAAGGCACAAGATTGAGGTGCAGTTTGAAACGTGACAGCATATGTAAATGTGTTGGTGACACTAAAAATACATAGATAAATGATGCATGACATCCACAGAGTATACACAACTTTGTATTTATATAGTACCTACATGTAGACATTAGGATTCTATTTATGCATTTGCCAAGAAAGGGAAAAGAGTCTACATATGTCTCGTAAATATGGATCCGGGCTCATGCCCAATGCAGATGCTGCAGAAAGACAAGAGTGGGGAAAGGGGCATACTGCTCTGGGAGCAGGCTGTCTGTCACATCATTTCCCTAGAATAGGTTTCTGGAAGCTTGAACAAAGATGATGGCCCAGAGACAAAGTAAATTGATCTAAAGAAGATTAAAATTCACTTCCACAGTGTCTCGGTATTGTGTGTAATTTCTTATAATTCTTTGAAAATTGGTAATCTAGAAATTTCATATGGTTTATTTTATTTAAAAGAACCCAAGCATTCTTATTTCTTAAGCATCTAAACACAGAGTTCTGCTTAAGCTTTGGTTATAACCAAAATAGTGTCTCACAAGATTATAAGGATTAGCAAAGAAAGAATGGTGGTTTTAATGAATATGTGTTTAAGAACTTTACCCTTGGGATGAGAAAATCAAGATTAAAGTCTTGGTTCTAGCGCTCACTGTATATATGACTGGACTGTGGATTCTTGGCTTTCTTTTCAGTAATAGTCATAGTATGGATATGATTTAAATGTTATAAAAGATGAAGTGATCTAGATACTGAATGAAGGTAACATAATATATACTGTCAGAGATTTAAAAAAATGAAATACAACCTAATATTTACGTTCCCATAATAGCCCTCCTTTAAGTAAAATGAAGTTCATTTCATCATTATAAATGGCATAAGACCAAACAATATTTTAAAATCACCACCCTAACAGATTAATGTACAATTAAAAAAGAGCTAGTACACATAGATTTCCTCCCAAACTAGAATACATCTCCATTTATACTTCTCCATTTATATTGTGAAGTTTGTTCATCTTGCTCTTTTTTTATTTTTATTTTATTTTTTATGTCCATTTTTTTTATCTGAATGAAAACTTTGGGATGAGTTGAAAATAGTTTTTTTTTACTTATTCTCAGTTGCAAACTAAGCATATTTTTACATTGGTTTAAAGCAAAATTGCTAATATTGACGAGATTGTGATTCTCTTTTACTTTTTTTATTTACAGTATCTTTATTTAGGCATCTTGATTACAAATATGATTGTGATTAGGTTTCAGTCATGTAAAGAACACCCCCCCTTCACCAGTGCAGCATTCCCACCACCAATGTCCCAAATCTCCCTCCATGCCACCCCACCCCCTCCTGTACTCTAGACAGGCTTTCCAGGTCCCTCATTCGTTCACATGGTTATGGTAGTTCTCAGTGCAGTTATTTCTATAACTGCACTCACCACTCTTTGTGGTGAGCTTCATGAAGTGAGCTGGAAGTTCCAGCCCTCCTCTCATTGACTCAGGATTGTTGCAAAACTGACTTTTATTTTTCTTAAAACCCATAGATGAGTGAGACTATTCTGCGTCTCTCTCTCTCTCTCTCTCTCTCTCTCTCTCCCTCTCCCCCTCTCTCTCTCTCTCCCTCTCCCCCTCTCTCTCTCTCTCCCTCTCCCCCTCTCTCCCTCTCCCCCTCTCCCTCTCCCTCTCCCCCTCTCTCCCTTTCCCCCTCTCTCCCCCTCCCCCTCTCTCCCTCTCCCCCTCTCTCCCCCTCCCCCTCTCTCGCCCTCCCCCTCTCTCCCCCTCCCCCTCTCTCCCCCTCCCCCTCTCTCCCTCCCCCCCTCCCCCTCTCTCCCTCCCCCCCTCTCTCCCTCTCCCCCTCTCTCCCCCCCCCCCTCTCTCCCCCTCCCCCTCTCTCCCTCTCCCCCTCCCCCTCTCCCTCCCCCTCTCCCTCTCCCTCTCCCTCTCCCTCTGACTTATTTCACTCAGCAGTGCTGGCGGGGATGTGGAGAGAAAGGAACTCTTATCCACTGCTGGTGGGAATGCCGTCTAGTCCAACCTCTATGGAAAGCGATATGGAGATTGCTCCAAAATCTGGAAATTGAGAGCCCATTCGACCCAGCTATTCCACTCCTAGGGATATACCTTAGGAACACAAGAATACAATACAAAAAACCCTTCCTCACACATGTATTTATTGCAGCACTATTCACAATAGTGAGGCTCTGGAAACAACCAAGATGCCCTTCAACAAACGAATGGCTAAAGAAACTGTGGTACATATACACAATGAAATATTATGCAACCGTCAGGAGAGATGAAGTCATGAAATTTTCCTATCTATGGATGTACATGGAGTCTATCAAATATTTCTATCCTGTCAATAATTTCAATAATCATTGAATAGTTCATTTTTTGACATTAAAAAGAACAAATCAGATTATTTATATGCATTGTACTTATCCTTCATATTTCCCTTTCAAATTAGTTTCTGAAACATACTAAAGGTGTGTCTTCACTAACTAGGAGCAATTAGTTAGACTGGTAAAATGAATTTTCTCTATTTATTTAGCTGCCTTGACTGCTTCAGCTTTAAGTACATCAATATTGGGCTGATGAGATAGTGCAGGAGTTGGTGTGATTGCCTTGAATGTGGTTAATTATGCTCAATCCCTGTCTTTCATAAGATGTCAGAGCACTGCAGATATGATCATTGAGCACAAAGAAAGGAGTAAACCCTGATCACAGATAGATGCTGCACCTATTTCATCTCATAAAAGTAAATTCTATAATTTTATAATCAATTAAACATCCTAACTTGCTTACTTGTATAATACTTATCTTTTACTGCAAAAAAAAATTAACACACATAATCACTTGATTAGCACTGCTTTTGAGAAGTTTCTGTCTGTGTTGTTAACTTGAGTCACAATGTTCGGTGATACAAAATCAAAATTGAACTTAGCTGGGGCTGGAGAGATAGTACCGTGGGAAGGGTATTTATTTTTTGGTATTCCAAATGATCTCTGGGCATGTTCAGGACTGATTTCTGTGTGCAGAGCCAGGAGTAACTCCTGAGCAATACCATTTGTGACCCAAAATCAAACCAAAAAATTCAATTAGGAAAGATTTTCTTTTTTAAGATTCAAACTGCAGTCTAATCTATGTGAAGCACAAGAGTGAAACAAAACTCTTCTTCCATCTATTAATTCTTTAAACTTTCAACATCCTCTCCTCCCCAATTTCTTTTTTACCCTACTTTCTCTTTACCAATGTTAACAACAGCTTCAAAGAAATAAGGAAACGTAAATAAATGCTCAGGATTTTAACATCAAACACACCAATGGAATTCTACTCAACACACTAACTAAACTTCTTTCATTCAAATCCTTCCAGTGAAGAATTTTTTTTTTTTTTTGGGCCACACCCGGTGACGCTCAGGGGTTACTCCTGGCTATGCGCTCAGAAGTCGCTCCTGGCTTGGGGGACCATATGGGACGCCGGGGGATCGAACCGCGGTCCGTCTCCTAGGCTAGCGCAGGTAAGGCAGGCACCTTACCTCGAGCGCCACCGCCCGGCCCCCCAGTGAAGAATTTTTACAACAAAAAAATTTCATAGTAAAATTGTTGAAAAAGTGAGTTCCACAGAACCATTTCACCAGAAACTCAACCTATTTGACAACTTATAGCTGCTCTTCTAACTCTGAAGAGCCTTACACATGTAGAGATAAATGTATGCTAAACTAGTACATTATAAAGTCTGATTGCCACAGTCCTTGTTCTATCTAAAATTTGTTCTCTACATCTTACAATACAGCAAGTACCAAAAAACAAATATTTGTAGTAGGACTTATAGTGAATGAGAAACAAATATTTCAAAACAATAAATGTTCCTAAATATGATGGCTGACAGAACAAAGACTGGGGTTTTAAATAATACCAAAATAACTTACTAAGGTAGCATTATTTTATTAGGCACATTTATGCCTTCTCTCTGATTTCTTATATTATATTCAGGAGTTAAGAATTTTATTTGTGAAGCTTTTGTAACCACCTCATTTAACAAAAGGTATATCCTTAGTTTAATTAAAGTATTCCACCCTTTTAATAATAGTCAATTGTTTTCAGTTCACCCATTATGTATAATTGTTTCTTGGATCCATTCAAAACCAGGCTATTTTTTCATGGCTAATTAAATCAATACTTGACCACTTTATTTAATTTCTATCTAGCATATCCGGATTCTGCACATTATATGCCTTGAATTGAATGTTCACTTTATTAAGTTACATACCACCTACAACTTGTCCCTGTAGAGGCCAAGTGTATATTTCAGGAATTCCAGCAGAGGGCAGTCAAGCAAGAATAATCATTTTTTACATGAGGAGAAATTGATGGTGATGTTTCCTGATATTTTTTCAAATCAAATTAACATCAGAGTATGTGTGTGAGTGTATATATGTTTTGGGGGCTGGGGGTGGGTGGAACAAATGTATCCTTGGTGAGCCAACTCATTTCTCACTTAACCTCTTTCTCAGCTGAATAAGAGCCACTGTGTGCAGAAGATAGGAGACAAGTTATTTTCAAAACACTCCTAGTATTAAAACCAAAGCCATAAATTCTGTTACGACAACTGACATTTTTTTATCACTCTACTTTGGCTTCCTTTACATTTTATAGATTTTGAGAATAAGTTCACATCATTGAAGAAAGTATTCAAACTTCTGAAGAAGACTATTCCATGCCAAGAAATGATTGAAATAAGTAAATTTAAATAAAAAGTAATAGTGGAAACAAAATAAGTTTATTTCAGCTTTCACAAGAAAAATAAAGGGGAAGACACACTATATATTACTATGTAGTATTTATGAAGTGGAATTTTTCATCTACCAAATGATCAGTTATAACATGGTTAACAAATCCTACTACCATTGTGTCCAATATACCTATAAATACTTACTAAATATTCTTTTTAATAAGGCCTTCCACTACCACTTAGAAGAACTGTACCATAAATTACTGGGTCAAGGGTAGGAAAGTTCAGTTCCTTTTACTCTTATACTCAGTAGGTGGGTTGGTAAATGTTTAAAACCACATTTTCTGAGGGAAAAGCTCTATTTGTAGCTTTTGCCAATTTCCATAGTGTAAATACTCCCACATAGTTAGTTACTTTGAGTTACCACCAGGAAATTATAAAATATGACACTAAATAGATGCTCAATAGCATATAATTAGTTCCTGTGCCTAATCCACAAATAAAGTAAATGTAAAAAACTTTATGAACAAAAGCAAAAAATAATTAGGATTTGATTGATGATTTTGATTATTTATTACTGTTAATTTTAATATGATTTAACTTATTAAAGGTTTATTTTTGTAATGGTAATTTTAACACAATATAACAGAATTTTAAAAGTTAGCTCTCTGGAGCTGATATAAATTAATCGCAGCAAACTTTATACTCTAGCATTTCTTTGATATTTAGATCTCAGAGAAGACAAGAAAACTCATAAATCAAGAGTAATCATCAGTTTTTTTTCTTTTTGAGAGCATTTAATCATTTTTCATCCTTATGTTTCCTGGACATAAAAGTGCCTATCCCCTTGATGGACTATGCTTTAAATTTTACAATTAACTCTTCTACTGGCTACACATGTTTTCATACTTAATACATATGACTAAAAGTACACATTACCTTTATGTTGAATACTGGTGAATATCTGCTATTGTTTCACTTTCAAAATCAACTAAAAGAAACTTGGGTTTTTATAAAAAAAATCAAGTCACTTGCTTCTCATATGGCCAAACCTGATTCCTGTAGTACACGTGGTCCCTGAAGCACTGACAGGAGGGATCCTTGAGCATGAAACCATGAGTAAGCCCTAAGCACCACTGGGTATGACCCACACCAAACAAAATAATAAAACAAAAATCAATTCAACTTCTAATATTTAAGTTATTAATCTGTTATTTTGGTGCGAGAGATCAAATTCAGTGTCTCCAACAAGTTAATAATGAAAGTTAATTGTTGTAAATCTATCTAGACTAAAGTTTACTGGAAGTTTTATATCTGAATCCTTTCTTTTTTTAATATAATTTTTATTTTGATCGTAGTGGTTTACATATTGTTCACAATAATATTATAGGTACATATTTACATAAAATCAGGGGGGTTCCCATCACCGATTTGTCCTCCTTACACCTCTGTGTTAGTCCTATCTCCCATATCCTCCTTCCTCACCCCCAGGGCTTCGAGAATATGTGGTCCCCTCTGTACCTAGCTTACTACTTAGTAGTCTTGGTCTTGGTGCCTCCCTTATTTCCCCCTCTAACTGGGAGGAAGGACTATATAGTTCAAGTTATGTGGTTTTATTTGAAGAAGATAAAAGTAATAAACTGGGGTGAAAGTCTAATATGCCGAAAATGGGCTGAATCCTTCTAGAGGCTCTCATCGTCAGTTTGAGAGATGAAGGAGAAAAAGAAGGTGAAACACCCCAACAGTACAAAAAGAAGTGTCAAATATCCAGTGAACACTCCAGTGATAACGATAGGCACCTCAAAAAAAGCCATGGTCTTGAGTTAAAGAACGTAGCGGAGCACCTAAAGAAAGAAAAGAAGAAAAAAAATATATAAATATAAATGGGGACAACAACTTCAATATCCACACCAAAACAAAGAAATCGACAAAAAGTAGATAGGTAAATAAAAATAAAAATAATAATAAATGAAGAAAAAAATAATATATAAAAGATAAAAAAATTTTTTGTGCTTTTTGCCTTTTTGTTTTTCCCTCCTGCACTGGCACAGTAAATATTGGGGTCATTTGAAAAGGAATTCACTTGGCCTCAGCGCTATGGGGTTTCTCCACCCTTGGTGTATATTGTCACGGGATTAACTATAGACTCCTTTCAGGTTCATTTACTCTACTGGTGGTGCTTTCGTGGTGTTTGGAAAACTTCTGCTCCGTCCTGGGTGATGAAATAAGATCTCAGTATCTGCACCGGTTCAGGAGTGGGACTTACGATGAAGTCTTTCTTTGTGGTTCTAGAAGTTCTGTTCCCTCAGTGTCATTTTAATTCATCTTCTGTGGTTGGTGGTCTTGGTCTTTGCACTGATCCTAGAATGGAACCTAGGATAGCGTCTTTCATTGTGTTTCCAGAAGCCCCATTCCATTGCGATTGTCTCTGCCGGACCTTTGAAACTGGGATCATGGTGGTTGTGCGGGTCGTATTTCAAACCCTAGACTAGGGCTTTTTTATTGGTCTCAAGATATATTCAGTCCAGGCATGGTTCTAGCAGCCATTCATCTGTAAATCGCGATCTTGGCTTTTGGACCGACCAAAGAGTGACAAGTCTTCTGATTTTGTCTTGTCCTTAGCTGGTGAGGTAGGATAACCTGTTCTTAGGTCAAGTTGTTCCCATTTTCTTTGTTGTCAGGATATCATATTAGAGCTGGCACTTGTTGGTGGCCCAGTGGTATTAAGGATGTCCCAGCTGGGATTTGTTTCCTGTAGCTGTTGTGAAGAACTGTGATTCTATGTCTGGGATCCAGGGTTCAAGGCTGGACGGGTGGTGTCTAATCACCTGAGGTCTAAGTTGGGTCCGCTTAACATATTTTCAAGGTGGGAGATATCCCTGTATTGTGAACAACTATGAGTTCTTATCTCTATTGATAAGAGCTCTTTTTTATGTGTAAATTTCCCCCCTTTTTTAGTGTGCCTTTGCAGGGAGAAATGGTGCTACTTTATATTGTCGGTGCATTGATAGAGAAGGAAACCAAAACAGGTCACACATCCAAAAAAGATAAAAATAGGAATAAAAGTATATGTGCTCACATATGTATATGTAGAACAAACGTTTAAAAAATGAATTAACAAAATAATTAAAGGAACCATGTGATGCATGAGACTACCTTACTTTTGGGGAAAAGCAAGTAAAGAAGTGGTGCAATACTGGTCTTATACTTATATTGGAAGTATAGGGTTCCCCATTGCCTTTTGGGATTTTCTTGTGGTGTGTGGGTTCCCAGGCACCTTTCCATCACTCTCCCTGGCCTTCTTGAGATTGGTAAAGAAATTGCGGCAGGGAGGTCTTGTAAGAGTTCTTGCAATTAGGGATACTTTTAGAGCTAAGTCCAGTTTCAAGTAACAGTCCATGGTAGGGGAATTTGGTATTGGTACGGAGGTCCGTGCAGCATGAGTCCGCAGGGAAGTTGGTTGCCTTTTCTTGTGGGGGACGAGGTGTGGGTTTGACTGGGTGTCCCTTCGCTTGGGTGCTGGGTGCTGGTTCGTTGGGGTAGGAGGTCAGTCTTGATGCCCACTCCGCTCTCCGCTCGGGCTTGGGGTCCGAATTTTTTCTTTTTGTCAAAATAAGTTTTAATAATATTTTTATTAAGACTTTCTCCTCAACAAATAAAAAATAGTAGAGCTAAATTAAGATCACAAATAGTACTAAACATTTTCATTTCTCTGTATATAGAATTTTTACTTTCCACCAAGTGTGCCTATACCTAGTTATTGAGAGAACCATCAATCCATACAAGTTTAAAAATCTACGTAGTATTTTTTCTTGTCTATATTTTGGGCTCTATCAATTCTAAACAGGTTGTTTTAGTGTAAATTGGGAAAAACTGCCTAATTTTAAAAAATCTTGAATTTACTAGTTAGTTATTAGGGAGATTAAAAGAATTCACCAAACCAATTACCTGGGACATAGTAAGCGCTCAAATAATGTTAACTATATTACTCTGTGGGATGGAGTTATGATTATAATAAACTTAGCCATGTGGTTTCCCAGTTCACAGCAAATTAGAAGCATTAAATTAGAAACAGAATTACTATGGATCAGTACTCTTATAGCAGAAAGAAATCTGTTCATTGATGTTCATTCATGAGAAAACAACCCATAAAATCATGGACAGGAATTTTAAGAGTAGTGAGGAATGAAGAAAGAGATTATCAGAGCAAGGAGAAATATCTTAGAAGTAATATTCAATAACAATTAGAATTTTCATTTAATGTTATCAACAAAAACTTAAAGCATAATTATCTAACATTTTAGTGTACAGCTCATTTAAGATAGGTATATGTATATAATTTGAAATTTTGGTTTAGTTAGCATGAGAAAATATTAGAAAATATAATCCCAGAATTTAAATAGCTGCTGTTCTAAATTTGAGTACTGGGTGATTTTTATGTTCTTTTATAGAATAATTTTCAAGATGTTTAAAAAGAACAAGTACTACCTTGTAATAATGACAATGAGAGTATATTGCAAATTTGATTAAAGAGAATGCTCAATCTCTTAGATTTAAGAAAATTTAATTGTAAATGATTAAGATTTGCTTTAAAATATATTTCCATTGACATCACTAAATAGTTACTGATAGATCCTCAGTTAGGTATGATTTAGATTCATGTAAACATAAAGAATACACATCATCTCAGACCTAATTCTACTGATGAAAGTGGATTTAACTTACGATAATGATTATGAAGATTTTAGGTTTATTTTCTCCTTCCTTTTTTTTTTTTAGAAACTTCCTATTGAGTTTTCTTATAACATAAACAATTATACATTAAGTGTAAGAAAATCTAGAAGATAAGGTAACTTCAAATATTGCTAAAGGAACAGATTAAATTGTGGCTTTGAATGTACTTTATAAACATCATAAAACAATGCCAGTTATTATTAATTTTATATATTTGGTCCGACTCTGAAACCTCTTATAACGGGGTTTTTTAAATATGTTCTGAATAAAAGATAATGTCAATTAAATTTTTTAGGTAAGTGAAATATTAACAATATTTTCTCAGCTTTAGGGAGGTCCAGAATTTCCAATCTAATTTAGTTTAAAAAGTAATGTATTCATATAAGTTCTTAAATGTACATAAATTTTGGGGGGCCAGACCCAGTAATGCTCAGGGTTACTCCTGGCTATGTGCTCAGAAATCGGTCCTGGCTTGGGGGATCAGATAGAACACCAGGGATCGAACCCAGGTCCATCCTGGGTCATCTGTGTGCAAGGCAAAAACCTTACCACTGTTCTATGGATCCAGCCCCAAATGTACATAATTTTATAATTTGAGAAATAGTTATGTTTCTTCTCTAATTATGTCTTCACTTTATCATCTACTCAGAACTTTAGCTATTTGTGAATGCATTGATCCATCTATCCCTTCATATTATGGAGTTCTCAGGAAAGCTTCTAAAATCTCTGACTCTCCCTATAACTCACGAACTTTACACACAAATTTAATTTAAAATGTTGTGTTTCACAAACCATCTTTACATCCAAAGAATCTTTGTTTTGTATCCTGTAGTTTTCCTTTTTTTTAATGTCATTTGCTAGAATAAGTACAAGAATAATAAAGTCTATTGACTCTACCCTCTCAAGTGAAAGATTTTTAGATATTTTGTTGTTGGTTCATTGACTTTTCATAACCACGGGCTATGTTATTTACATCTTGCTCTTCTTTATGCTAACCACTCACTTTAACTTAGAACATATTAATTAGTTCTGACAATGATGTCTGTTGTTGTTTTACTCTTTATTCTAGACATCATTTTACATCAATGCTAAGATTTTTTCTTTTTATCATTTCCTTCTTTCCATCCTTCCTCTTTTCCTTTCTTCTTTCTTCTTTCTTCTTTCTTCTTTCTTTCTTTCTTTCTTTCTTTCTTTCTTTCTTTCTTTCTTTCTTTCTTTCTTTCTTTCTTTCTTTCTTTCTTTCTTTCTTTCTTTCTTTCTTTCTTTCTTTCTCTTTCTTTCTTTCTTTCTTTCTTTCTTTCTTTCTTTCTTTCTTTCTTTCTTTCTTTCTTTCTTTCTTTCTTTCTTTCTTTCTTTCTTTCTTTCTTTCTTTCTTTCTTTCTTTCAGCTTCCTTCCTTCCTTCCTTCCTTCCTTCCTTCCTTCCTTTCTTTCTTCTTTCTTTCTATCTTCCTTCCTTCCTTTCCTTTCCTTTCCTTCCTTCCTTCCTTCCTTCCTTCCTTCCTTCCTTCCTTCCTTCCTTTCTTTTCTTTCTTTCTTTCTTTCCTTCCTTCGTTCCTTCCTTCCTTTCTTTCTTTCTTTCTTTCTTTCTTTCTTTCTTTCTTTCTTTCTTTCTTTCTTTCTTTCTTTATTTCTTTCTTTCTTTCTTTCTTTCTTTCTCTTTCTTTCTTTCTTTCTTTCTTTCTTTCTTTCTTTCTTTCTTTCTTTCTTTCTTTCTTTCTTTCTTTCTTTCTTTCTTTCTTTCTTTCAGCTTCCTTCCTTCCTTCCTTCCTTCCTTCCTTTCTTTCTTCTTTCTTTCTATCTTCCTTCCTTCCTTTCCTTTCCTTTCCTTCCTTCCTTCCTTCCTTCCTTCCTTTCTTTCTTTCTTTCTTTCTTCCTTCCTTCCTTCCTTCCTTCCTTCCTTCCTTTCTTCCTTCCTTCCTTTCTTTCTTTCTTTCTTTTTCTTTCTTTCTTTCTTTCTTTCTTTCTTTCTTTCTTTCTTTCTTTCTTTCTTTCTTTCTTTCTTTCTTTCTTTCTTTCTTTCTTTCTTCTTTCTTTCTTTCTTTCTTTCTTTCTTTCTTTCTTTCTTTCTTTCTTTCTTTCTTTCTTTCTTTCTTTCTTTCTTTCTTTCTTTCTTTCTTCTTTCTCTTTCTTCTTTATTTTCTTCTCTTTCTCTTTCTTTCTCTCTTTATTTTCTTCTGTTTCTTTCTTTCTTCTTTATTCATTCATTCTTTCTTTTTATTTCTCTTTTTCTTTCTTCTTTCTCTTCCTTTTTGTCTTTCTTTCTTTCTTTTTTTTTTTTTTTTTTTTTGGTTTTTGGGCCACACCCTGTGACGCTCAGGGGTTACTCCTGGTTATGCGCTCAGAAGTTGCTCCTGGCTTCTTGGGGGACCATATGGGACGCCGGGGGATCGAACCGTGGTCCGTCCTAGGCTAGCGCAGGCAAGGCAGGCACCTTACCTCCAGCGCCACCGCCCGGCCCCTCTTTCTTTCATTTTTTGGTTGTAATTTATAGACTATTCTATGACTTCATCCTTTAATTTAAAAACCATTTTTTGCAGTCATATTATTTCCCAAGAGTCCCCTTTAGAACTCATGTTACTTATTTTAAAAAATAGTATCCTTTTTTGTTTCATGAAAGTAATATCATTTAAATTCTAAGTCGTTATTTTAGGTTTCTTAGATCTTAAAACTTTTTCTTATATTTTAGGTGTAATCTTTGCAGTACTAAGGGGACCCATGCAGTACTGGGAACCAAATACAGTGCTTCTGAAACACCTGCCTAGTTCCATAGGTTTATTTTGCTTTCTATATATTTAATGTAATTCTAATTAATGTATAATTAATTAAATTAATGCATATTTAATGTGATATTATATCTTTGTATATTAATATACATTTGTTTTGGGGTCACACTCTGCAGCGCTCAGGGTTACTCCTGGTTTATGCTCAGAAGTCATTCTTGGCAGGCATGGGGGACCATATGGGATGCCAGGATTGAAACCGCCTTTCATCCTGGATCTCTGCTTGCAAGGCAAATGCCCTACAGCTGTGCTATCTCTCCAGTCCCAGCTTTTTCTTATTTTTATAATCTTACTTCATTAAGATTTCCATTTATTTATTTATTTATTTATTTATTTATTTCAACCCCATTTGGGGAGATTTTGATCACTAGTAGCTTATTCTTTCTACATTCAAATTTTTCTTAAACATTTCCACCACATGAATTTAGAATTTATCAGTCAGTGCTAATAATTTTGATAATCTGTGAAGCATATAATAAAAAAGTTAAAAAAGACAAGAAAAATCAACTGCATTTACCAATATTTCAATAAATAGTTGCTTTTTTGTGATACCTATATTTGTATCATTAATATATTTCTGTTGATAGGCTGTTCTATGATTAATTTGTTGAGGAAACATTTTGTTTTTCTCTAAGAACTCTTTTAGTCTTTTATTCTTTTGATAGTTGAATGTATAATTGTAGATTGAGAGTTTCTTTCTTCTAGCTATTAAAAAGCGTGCCACTTCCTCTTGATCTCATGGTTTCATTTAGTAGATCGAATATTATGTTTTCACTGATCCAGAATATTTTCTTTAGTTTTCAGAAGCTAAGCTATTGTGGGAAAATTGACCCCCACCCACCCACCCACCCAGTGTCACAAGGAGGGGAGCAATCCAACAGGCTACATTGTTTCCTGGTCCACATTTACATTTGTTTTGAGGGGATTTTCTTAGCTTATTGATTCTGTAGGTTTATATCTTTGTATATTAAGAAATTAAATCTTGGGGCCCGGAGAGATAGCACAGCGGTGTTTGCCTTGCAAGCAGCCGATCCAGGACCAAAGGTGGTTGGTTAGAATCCCAGTGTCCCATATGGTCCCCTGTGCCTGCCAGGAGCTATTTCTGAGCAGACAGCCAGGAGTAACCCCTGAGCACTGCCGGGTGTGACCCAAAAACCAAAAAAAAAAAAAAAAATTGAATCTTGGGTCTTGAAATAAAAACATAACTAAGCACAAAAGAAAAAAGAAAAAAAAGAAAAAAAGCGAATAAAGAGAAAAAACATCAACAATAACAAAATCAAAAGAAAAAAAATAATTTGTACTTTTTTGCATAGGCACAGTACATATTGGTGAGACTAGAAAGGGAATTCCCTAGGCCTAAGTGATACAGGGTTTCTCCACCCTTGAAGTATACTGTCATGGGAATAACTACAGACTCCGTACATGTTCTTTTACTCTCCCTTAGGTCCTGTTGTGGTGTCTGGAAACTTTCCACTCCATCGTGGATGATAAAATCATGCCTCTGTAGCTAGAGATCTTGCTATTTGCACAGGTCAAAGGATGGAGCCTAGGATAGTGTCTTTCTTTATAGTTCTAGAAGTTCTGTTCCATCACTGTTGTTTGAACCATCTTGTTCCACCTCACAAATTGAGGGGGAAATAAGGGATAATACCAAGACCAAATGTTGTATGAACATTAAGTAGAACCAAATATATATAAAACATATATTTAGATATCAAAGTATATTGACTCCTTAGAAATCCTTTTGCTTATCTCCCATTTACATGAATACACCCATTGCATTTTCTTCTTCAGAGCACACATCAATAAATAAAATTAATATGCTACCTTATTCATTTGTATATATTTTTTCTCTTTTCTACCTTCTTTATCTGCAATATAAGCAGAAATAATATTGAATTTGAGTAAAATAACAATACATGAATGTTAGTATATCATATAATAAACTAAATTCATACTTACATTAGTTTCCCCCCATAGTTACATTTGTTTTTAATTTATACATGTGCATAGTAAATGGTAAAAACATTTGATTTTATGCTTTATATTTTTAATATTCTTTAGCTTAATGCATAATAGTGGGTTCATAATATATCCAATGGAGACTCTACTTAGATATTAGGAATCAAAGTAAAATCACCAGTGTTCTTATTTTTTTAAATAAAAAATAATAAAGTTCTTGTATAATTTTAGGAGCAATTTCTGAAATATAATATTTTAACAATTTTTATTTTGATTAAAGTGGATTAAAAAACTTTCACAGTAATACTTTAGGTACATAGTGACTGAAATATAATTATTAAAATACTTTGTCTAAATAGAAGGGATAGGGGATGGAGTGATAGGAGGTAGTGGATATGGTAATTGTCTTACATGTGGCTGATTTGAGTCCAATTCTCTGGCATCTTATATAACCTCCTAAATACCACTAGGAGTAAACCCAGATCACAAATCAGGAGTAAGCCCCGAGCATCACTGAGTATGACCAAAAGACAAATTAGAAGAGACAATGAGGGGGCCGGAGCAGTGACGCAAGTGGTAGGGCATTTGCCTTGTATGTGGCTAGCATCACTGAGTATGACCAAAAGACAAATTAGAAGAGACAATGAGGGGGCCGGAGCAGTGACGCAAGTGGTAGGGCATTTGCCTTGCATGTGGCTAACGTAGGATGGACTACAGTTCGATACCTTGAAGTCCCATATGGTCCTCCAGGACAGGAGCGATTTCTGAGCTCATAGCCAGGAGTAATCCCTGAGCATCATGGGGTGTGGCCCCAAAACAAAAAAAAAGTGGGGGGGGGGCAATGAGATAATTATTCTTCAGAATTTCAATATACCTTTAGGAGGAAAATGTTCATTTTCATTCAATTAAGGAAAAATACCTTTAATTCAAAATCTTTGGGAGGCCATAAAAATTAGACAAAGCTAAACTACATTTTGAAGCAATTATTTTGAAGGAGCACAATTTCAATAACTCAGAGACTTCCCTTTAGTTTAAGACAGATAATCTTATTTAAGTGTCTCTGGTGAATATTTTTTTTTAATTTGGACCATAATATGTCACTATCACTAGTATTCAATTTTAAATATCTAAAGGGAAGAAGTTTAAGTGGAAAATTTTCTACTTATTTAATCAATGTATCTGAAGACTTCAAATAGAAGAGTGCAATGCCACAGCTCAATGCAAGTCTTGTTCAGAAAAATAATGTGTTTCTCATTGACATTTGTTCTCAATACCTTTTCCTTTTAGCATTTGTTGGGGTGCATAAGCACAAGGAGGATGCGTTTGCTAAGACAATTACCCATTATTGTTGAGCAGTTTAGCAGTCTCCTGAGTAAACTCATGCATAATTTGTTTGTGAATAATATACTGACTGCAGTACTTTAGCTACCCCTGACTAAGGGAAGAAACATTTGGGGCTTATTGTTCATATTGTTTCTTCCAACTTAAATGACCTCTTTTTCCACCCCCATCTATGTACAGCCAAATCAAACTGCCTTTTGAGCTCAAGTGCCTTAATGACCCACATAAAAAGTGTTTTCCCTCCTCTTAAACTCCCCTTAGACTTCATTGATATTCTTATTACAGTTAGCTGTAATAGAGGTGAGAAAATATTTATGAACCGATATTGTTCTATCAGGGCTGCAACAATCTTGAGGTGAACAACCATGGATTGCCAACCTTCTCATGTACTTTTTTCCTATTGTTCCAGCCTTTCTAAAAACTACCAATTCCCTTCTTTCATGGCCAGAATTCCTAAAGAAGAAATATACTCAAGTATCCAGGCTCAACTACCAGAAGAGGTCCTGTGTAATGCAAAGATTGTGTATCAACGATTGTGTGGGGTGTAGGGACAGGAAGCAATTATTCTGTGTGGAGTAGAAATTGGTGGAGGGCAATACAGGAGGACAGTGAGAGAGTAATAGTCTCTTTTAACAGAGACTAGTTTTAACAGAAAAAAGTTCCTTGCTTTAGAATCAATTCCCATGTTGCTCAAATAGTAATCTTTCACACTGACAGTGAATCATATTAGTAATCTATGCTTTTATGGCTCCCATGATTCTGAGTAGAGGAAAACTGTCTTTACTTCTCTCATTCAGGTGTGCTGGCAAGCTATACATTGGTGTCTTTATCCTTATGATATTATTCCTTCAGATACCTCATTACAAAATCTTTCACTTTTTCCAGTCTTCCTTCAATGTTAGTCTACCAATGAAATCTAATCTTAAATTTTATGTAAAGTTATGACTTTTTTCTCTATTTACAATATACTCAGTCCTCAACACTTAATATAGCACTTAAACTTTCTTAATATTTTCCTGATATCTATTTTTGTGCTTCTTGTTTGTCTTCATATCAAAACAAGCATATGACATCCTCTTCCTTCGTGTCTGTATTTCAATGCCTAGAACAATACAGCAATGATATGAACACAGTATTCAATAAATACAATATAATAAATAAATACAATAAGTATTTATTAAATTAGTATAGTAATTTTATTTTATTTATTTTGGGTTTGGAGTTCACCTCCAAAGTGCATAGGGCTTCCTACTGGCTTATTACTCAGAAATCATTTCTGGAGTGGCTCAGGGGACCATTTGAAATCAAATTTGAACTGGCCCTTTGCAATGCAAGCCCTTGTAACAGAGTAATCAGAAAAGGCAACTCGAACTGAAATGAAACTCTTTCTATATCTAAACTTATAGTATACATGTATAATTAGGAGACAGAGAGATAAGATTATTGGCAAAATAGGAAAACTTAATGTGCCCATTAATACACTAATTCATGAATCCAGAGATTTTTTGAAGATTTCTTTTACTCATTTATATTTTTATTCTTACTACATAACACATTTCTATAAAATAAATTTCCAGCTCTATTTAAGCCAGTTCCAAAATTACTATGATTTAAACCATATATTTAAGTAAAAAATTTTAGAAGACAAAATCTAAGTTAATTCATTTCTATCTTTTAATTTCTGTTCTTAATTCATCATGCTGCCTTCCAATTTACAAGTCACATTAACTGATTAATGCAATCTTACTAAAAATTTGTTGAGGAACTCTTAGAATGTACTACGTATAGTCATAACTTCAAATTGTTGATGCATTTACTTGCTTAGATTACCTTTGTCTGGCTACCTATTAATTTTTATTCATTGCAGGAGTGTTTGGACCTTATTAGCATGATGTAGTTCACTAATATCCCGATTCATAAACTGGGTGGTGATCTCCATTTCTTCCTTTAAGATATGTAATCCATGTTTGTAATAAGTGCATGTCTTTGTGTAATGTTTAGGCATTAATTTCATTGTATGATCTACTTCTGCATACCTAAAAGGAGTCAACAACTCAATGCTACAGCTATCTACATCAGTTAGGATCACTTTGCCCTTGAAAAAAGGATTTTCTATAAAAGAATAATAAAGATATCAAACACTAATAGTATATTTATTAGAAACAAATGACATATATATTAAGAATTTTACATTCAGATTGCTTAATTAAAAGAGATCTGATCTTTAGTCCCTCAAAGTGGAGTAATTGAAATATTGGACTGATTCTGGTAGAGTTATACCATAATTCAACTTTATATCATCTCTTGAAATTCTTTTGGAAAACACATTTTTAAATAAATTACTTTACTTGAAAAACTATGATTTATAAAGCTGCTCACAATGAGATTATTTCTGGCATTCGATGTCCCAACATCAATCCCACCACTGTTGTAACTAACATTCCTTTCACACTGTACCAAGTTTCCCAATCTCCCCAGACTGCCCCTTGGCGAGTACAGATAATTTACTTAACATTGCTTTTTTGCAATAAAATGGCAATGGGGTTATCAAAATGACTTAATTAAGTAAAAACTTGTGAAGATGGTAAGATCTTAGAATGGGTTATTATGTAACATTACTAAGATCTTTATTTGTAAGTTGAGCATTTTGTTGTTGGTTTGGTTTCTTGATCCTATTGTGGCTTCTATGATAATTTCACATCTAATTCAGTGTATTCCCACCAAAATGTCATTGTTAAAACTCTGGAGGTATTATTTTGTGGCTACATAAGTGGTTAACTGCTCCAGAGCTTCAAGAAACTGTGAAGCTGGGGTAGATGAGCTCACATGGTAGTGATTCTGGATTATGCATGAATAATACCTTTTTAAATCAGATCATCTACATAAAGAATATAATCATATTCAGGTTCATTTCTTTTGTTGTTGAGTTTAGGCCACATAGGTGATGGTCATAGGTTACTCCTGGCTCTACCCTCAGAAATTACTTCTGGTGGTGCTTTGGGGACCAAATAGGATACTGGGTGTTGAACCTGGGTGAAATATATGTAGGACAAATGTTATACAAATTATACTATCTTTCCAATCCCTCATTTATTATTTTTTATAGTTACAATAATGATTGACTCTCAGTCTGGTTTGACGTTTCTGAAGAGGTTACATGCATGTGTTACTTTTTTCTCCTTTCAGCATTCAGTTCTTGTCTTGATTGATCAGTTCTGAGTATCATTGTCATGGTGGTCTGCCCTAACTGCACTACCCACTAATTGTGGGAAGCTACCTACCATGGACTTGACCTCCTGGTCCTCATTTCTATTGTCTCTAAATATTATTACCATACTAATTTTTATGTCTATCTTTGTCCTTCTGACTCATTTCACTTAGCATAATACGTTCCACAACCATCCATGTTTTAGAAAATTTCATGACTTTATTTTTGGCTGTCTAGTGTTCCATTGTGTAACTCTACCATGGTTTCTTGATTCACTCATCTGCTCTAGGATAGTTGAAATATTTTCAAATTCTGGCTATTGTAAATAGAGCTGTAATGTGGTGTTTCATCCTTGAAGGTGACTCAAACTATCTACTTTTCCCACCAAGAAATTTATAGTTTCAGATCTGATATCATGGTATTTAATTCATTTTTTAATTTGACTTTTGTGCATGGTACTAGAGAGGTTTGAGTTAACATTTTTGTATGTAGTGACCAGTTTTCCCAATACCACTTATTGAAGAAGCTTTCTTTGCTCCATTTTGTATTTATTGCCTTTTTCTCAAAAATTAAATTGATCAAGGATCCTAGGGTCAGTCCAAGATATTTGAGTCTATTCTATTGATCTGAGGATCTATCTTTATTCCAGTACCATGCTATTTTTAATGACCTTTACTTTAGCTATTCATGTTGTTTATTTTTCCATATAAATTTCAGGATTATTTTAATCATTTTTTAAAAATATGGCATAGATAGTCTTATTTTAAAAATTTCATTAAATATGAACAATGTATAGGTAAGTATTGTTATTTTAATTATGTTAATATGCCCAGTCCATGAACAGGATATGTATTTTCATTTCCTGTGTCTTCTTTTATTTCTTAAATAAATGTTTTATAATTTTCTTTTACCTGTTTATTTGTTTCTAAGGAATCTGGTTTTCTGAAGTTCAATTGTGAATGGAATTTTTTAAAAAATCTTTTTCTTCTCTTTTCTATTTGTGTTTAGAAAGGCCATAGATTTTTGCATATTAATTTTGTAGCCTGCCACTTTACTAAACAAGTCTTGTTTTTATGAGCTTTTTTGTAGTTTTTAGTGTTTTCTAAATATAGTATTATATCATACATAAACAGTGAGAACTTATTTCCTTTCCTATCTATATATCTTAATATATTTTTCTTGCCTAATTGCTGTGGCAAGTATTTCCGGTATTTTATTGAATAGAAGTGATAGTGTGGACAAACTTGTCTTTTGTCATATCTTAGAGAAAAGCTTTATAATTTTTTCTCATAGAGTATAATATTTACCATGTGCTTGTAGTGGCTTTGACTATATTTATAAAAGTTCCTTCAATTCCCATCTTGTTGAGAGATTTTTTATCATGAATGGGTATTTAATCTTGTCAAATTTTTTCTTTGCACTTATAACTATGATTGTATGATTTTTCTTGATATGATTCATTATATTTATGAACTTGCATATATTAAACCATATTTGTATCTCTGGGATGAATCCTACTTGGTTATGGTGTATGACCTTTTTGATTAATTATTTTATTCTACTTACTAGCATTTTGTTGAGAATTTTTGCATCTTTGTTTATCAAGGATATCAGCCTGAAATTCAGAGCATTTTTTTTACATCACTATATATATTACAACATTCCTCTTCTTTTTGTTTTTCTGCCATACCTTATGTTTATTCCTGGCTTTGAGCTCATCAGGGGCCACTCCTGTTGCAATTGCTTGGAGTACCATATGGGATGCCAGATATCAATACCATGTTGGCCACATACAAGGCAAGATTCTACCCACTTTACTATAGTTCCATCCTCCATTTTCCTCTTTTTAGTGTGCTTATTATATAGAAAAAATTGAAATAGTATTTTTGGACAAAAATTATAAATAAACTAAAAAGAAAACTGAAAACGTGATATATTTTCTTACTTTAGGGCATTTTTATTTTCTGTTGTTAATTAAGTGGAGAAAAAAGAAAATTGGCTCTATTCACAAGTGGCACTGTCTACCAAGAAAATCCCAATGATCTATGAGAAAATCTGACATAAATGTCTATAAAACAGCAAAACTGTAGAATACAACATTAATATAAAATTTCAATTTGTGGGATCTGAGTGAAAGTATAGTGGGTAGGGCATTTACCTAACATGCAGCCACAACTGAAATGAATCTGATCCTTGATACCTCCACATGGTCTCCAGAACCCCTTAGGAGTGATCATTAAGCACAAATGCCATAAGCAAGCCATCAGCAGAGCAGGGTATGGCCTAAAAACAAAAACATTTGATGGGTTTCCTAGTAAAGCAATGAATTACAAGCAGTTTGAATTAAAAATTTGTAAGTGATAGCTAATATTTATATTAGAAATTTGTAATAGCACCACAGATTAAAATTCTGATATATAAATTTAACAACAAGCATGAGTTTAGTATGTGTAAAATTATAATAAAATATACAAATACATGGAAAAGTGTTCAATGTTCAATGGTATATTGTCAATAATTCGTGTTTTGATCTGCAAGTTAAACATAGTTTTAAGGAAAGGGATTTTGTGGTTGATACTATTCAAAGTTCACATGGGAAAAGCAAAAGTCTCCAAAAAGCCATAACAATATAAAAACCAAAGTCAGTGAATTTATTGATTTTAAGACATATTTGATATTTTTGTATAGAGAGAACAGTATAGATCGTGTAGCATAGAGAAATATTTAGTGCACTGAAATGATTTGTTATAATACAATAATAATGAATCCATGACACTCAGGATAAATTATTAAGAAGTGTTCGTGTGTTTCCTTATATGTTCAAATGAATAGTTGTGTTATGTTTAAATTGTAAGAAAATGTTCAGATTGTTCCACCTTGGACTATTTTTCATTTGGCTTTTGTTTTTCTTTGACATCCAGCCATTATATAGGTTCTTTTAACTTTGTTGATGAAGTGCTTTATCTCTCGTTCTTTCTCTTTCTCTCTCTCTATATATATATGTATGTGTGTGTTTGTATATATATGTGTGTTGTATATACATATGTTATATGTATATACTATACCTACACACTATATGTATATATTCTATATATTATATATGCTAAATGTATATATATTATACCTACAAACACTATATGTTCATATGTGATATATGCTGGATATACAAGATATTCAGATATTCAGGCTCATCTGTAGCACTTATTTATGTATTTTTTGGTTTTTGGGTCACATCTGGCAGCACTCAGGGGTTACTCCTGGCTCCAGACTCAGAAATAGCTTCTGGCAGGCTCGGGGGACTATATGGGATGACGGGATTTGAACCTCCGACCTTCTGCATGCAAGGCAAAACGCCTTACCACCATGCTATCTCTCCAGCCCCTGTAATGCTTATTACCTCATCTTTAGAATTAACTATTTCTTCATGGAATTCCAGTACCTTTTATTATAGAGTGGCGTCAAAATTAAAGAAATATGTGATTAAAATTCTTATTGCTTTTAGGTATTATTTTATCTACATCATTTCAACTAACAGCGAAAAGATTTGTTTGCATACCAACTAGTGTAAATAAGTATAAATATTTTAGCATGTAATAACTTATATCAATGTTTAATTAAACTCACGTTCATATAAATCTCATTGTCTTCAATAATAATATTCCATGATTTTTGTAAATCTAACATTATTCTAAAATAAAAGTATTATTATTTTAAGTCATGTATTTAGTAAAAACTGTTTATTCAGTTTTAAGCAATTAAGGAAATAGCTTCAACTGCTACATTATACAATAGTTAGTTAAAAACGAGAAATGGAGAAGTCTGCCATGAAGCCTGGAATGTTAGATTTGGGCTCTTGCCACCTTTTTGCTGCAGGAGCGACATGAAGGCTCCTATCTGCCTGAGTTCATTGGAGATTCAGCTCTTCTAGAACTGCTGTTGCCCCAGCTGCAGTGGTGGAAGGTGTGTGCCAGCACCAACAATACTTAGTCAGTAGGACCCGGATCCCGAGGACGAAAACCTCTGAGAAGAACCCAGACACTCATGGCTACGACAAGTACCCTGCTATAGACATCTGGAACATGCAAGTAGTCATCTTTCTTGGCTTCTCCATCATCTTGGTTCTTGGCACCACATTTCTAAATTATCTACCTGACTACAGGAGTGGTTCCTCAGTGAAGTTGAGAGGCTTGTGAAATACTGAGAGACCAAAGGCCTCCTTGTGATGGAATCCAACTACTTTGACCTCAGCAAAGTTGACCTCCAGTTGCCAGAGGTTAAAGACTAACTGTTGCCAAGTGGGGCTTAGGAAGCAATAATTTCTCCGCTCCTTGCATACGTTCAAAATATCTAATTAAAAGGACTTAATGCCGAGAGAGAGAGAGAGAGAGAGAGAAAGAGAAAGAGAGAGAGGAGAGGGAGAGAGAGAGAGAGAAAGAGAGAGAGGAGAGGGAGAGAGAGAGAGAGAAAGAGAGAGAGGAGAGGGAGAGAGAGAGAGAGAGAGAGAGAGAGAGAGAGAGAGAGAGAGAGAGAGAGAGGAAAAGGAGACCATTTAAAAAATAAAAAACATTGACAGAAACAAAAAAATCTATTGGAAGTGTCAGGTTACCCACAGTGACCTTATGCAATGCTAACATGCCCTTAGTCATTGATTGCAATCATTTTCTTCCTAAAGATGAGGTTTTTGAACAGAGCAGAGAGGATGCACATCTCTAAATCTGTTATAGACCTCAGAAGAGTTCATAAAAACCACAGGACACTTGGGATTCCTCTGGAAGTTGTAGCTTACAGTTTTCCATTAATCAATCAATTTAGTGAAAGAGAAGTGGCATTTGGTACCTCGGAAGTTAATCAGACAACAAGAAAAAATACTTGGAAAAAAAGAACAGTATAAAGCCAACAATTCCAGCGTACACCATCAATATATCTCAACTCCAAATTGCCATCCATTATTCATGAATCCTAAGCCAGCTAAGAAGTTATGAAAAGATATAGATACTTTAAAATTTTTTTCACTTATTAACGAGCAGTGTCAAATATGACAGCAGGTGTTTATTGCAGCTTCTGAAGCTATGAGTTAGAAATGAGTCACCTTAAAGTTTCTTATTATAGATATCATGTGATGTCTCCAATTTTGCAAAGGAAAGGGGTGTTTTCTGTCATCATTATTTTAATTCTGCCTCAAAAATATTGACCAAGCACTCAATGATAATAACATTTTATAAGGAAAGTGATATAAAGAGAATAAGGCATTTTTATTAGAGGCTTTATTTCAGAATACACTTGTTATTATTTCATTTAAAAATATTTTTCTGGTAATAATTCAACAAGATATCTGCTTGGGGATTTAGAACAAGACTATATTTATAGAAAAACTCCAAAAAGCTTGTTCTGTTAATGTTTGTCTTGGATTTGACACTTTCTTGATTTATAAGGACATATATCAATAGTTTTTTAATAGATTTATCTTATACTGTTAATATTACTGTGTGTCCAATATTAATAAAAATATTTTGAAATTTCCTTTTATTGTAATCCAATCAATGATGGACAATTTATCCCCAGAAAAAGCACTTTACTAATAGTGAAGCTGTTAGAATAGAAAGGACAGAAGTTAAGATACTTGCTTTACATGCAACTAACCCCAGTTTGATCACCAGCACCTTATTTGAAATCTTGAGCACCCCTGAGCACAGAGCCAGGAATAAGTCTGAGCACAGCGTGGTGAGGCTAAACCCTGACCCCTCAAAATAATAGCTCATTTTCCATTTCAACTTCCTTATTTTATTTGTTGTGTTCTCATGGACACAAAATGGTACCCATGTTCTTGGCAAGAAAGAGGAGTCAAAATGGAAGAAGCTTTTATATTTAACAAGAGTCTTTATTTTCTGGCAGGATAGTACAGCAGGTAGGGTTTAATCCCAGGCATCTCATGTGTTCTCCAGAGCCCTTAGAGTAATCCTTGTGCTCTAAGTAATCTCTGAGCACCACTAAAACAAACAAGTAAAACAAACCAGAAACTTTTTTTCATGTTGGAAGGGGTTTGTGTGCACTACAGCTTCAGATGATCAGGGATAAGTCCTAAATCTGTACTTAAGGGTCACACTGGCAACCTTTCAGGGGAGAATATGTGATATTAGGGATTGACCACAGTCTGACAGCATGAAAGACATCTTACTCTCTGTACTATTTCTCCAGCTCAAGCTTTGTTTTCTTTAATAGGGAAAGAAAATCTCTCCTGCAGCCTTATTGTTCCATTTCCTAAATCAAAATATAGTTATTTGGGCCCGGAGAGATAGCACAGCAGCGTTTGCCTTGCAAGCAGCCGATCCAGGACCAAAGGTGGTTGGTTAGAATCCCAGTGTCCCATATGGTCCCCGTGCCTGCCAGGAGCTATTTCTGAGCAGACAGCCAGGAGTAACCCCTGAGCACCGCTGGGTGTGGCCCAAAAACAAAAACAAAAACAAACAAACAAAAAGTTACTTGTCTAATCAGATTTATTCATGCTTAAGAGAAAGTAAATAGTCTTATTCTCCCTATCAAAAAAAGTTAGGAAACTAATGTCAGAAAATAAATACATTTTGGCTGTAAGTGAAACAATCTAAGCCTAAAAAAAAAGAGAAGAAGAAGTATTTAATCTCTAGTGCTTAGAAGACCAATTGGTGCTTGAGTTGAATTCAGATCTTGCACATGTTAAGTGTGTACATCAGCCTACTTTGAGCTATTTCCTGACCCTCTTCTATGTTCAAATGTGGTATTTTGTGGCTAATTTGAAACCATAAAAGAGACAGTCTCTCTCTTCTCGTATCTTGAAAAGAAAACATATTCTAGGATTGGAGTGATATCACAATAGCGTGGGCATTTGCCTTGCACAGGTCAACCTGGGTTTGATTCGGGGCATCTCATAGTCCCCCAAGCCTGCCAATCAGGAGTGATTTCTGAGTGCAGAGCCAGGAACAACCCTGAATGTCACCGGATTTGGGCCAAAACTAGAAAACCAAAATAAACAAGCCAAAAAGAAAACATATTCTAATGCATCAGAAAGAGAGATGAACATAAAGTACATGATAATTCACATAACAATGTAATATCTTGGGCCGGAGAGATAGCATGGAGGTAAGGCATTTGCCTTTCATGCAGAAGAACAGTGGTTCGAATTCTGGCATCCCATATGGTCCCCCGTGCCTGCTAGGGGCGATTTCTGAGCATAGAGCCAGGAGTAACCCCTGAGCGCTGCCAGGTGTGACCCAAAAAACAAACAAACAAAAAAAGGTAATATTTTAATAATCATGAATTGGATTCTAAAACAAGCTTCTTCAAACATCAAACACTAAAATAGAATTTTCTAACATTAAAATAGTTGTCCTATGAGGTATCAATTCACACAAGAAAAAATGAATTACTGCTGTCAATTAAAAGAATGATGATAATTCTTTAGTTGGAGGGTCTTTGGCACTGTATTGGTGATGGTTGTGCAGTAACTTTGTAAATTATAATATTAAGAGTATTGTAATTATGTGTCTCAAATTCAATAAAAATTAATCATATAATAAGAATATTTTTTTAAATTTTATTGTGACCAAAGAGCATTACAAATCTTTCACTGCATCATTTATGGTACATAGTGACAATGAATGAGGGGCATTCCGACCACCAATGCTGTCCTCCCTCCACCCCTGTTCCCAGCATGCAACCCATATCTCCCTCCTTTATCCCCAGAATGCTAGAGCAACTAATCTCCACTTTACAGCTTGTTGTAGATTGAGCATCCATTACACCGTCATTGGAGATAAAAAGGATAAGAAAAAGGGGAGAAAAAAATTGTAACAACTACCAAAAAAAGAAAGAGGAGAGAAAAAAAAGAAAAATGGAAGAAAAAAGAAAAAATGCACCCAGCAAAAAAAAATAAAATAAAAATACATCACCAAATAATAACCACAAAAGTGAAAAAGAAAGAGAAAAGTGGAAGAAAAAAGAGAAGGAAAATAAAGTAAAAAACTAACAAATTAAAATAAAACAAGAAAAAGTAGGGGTGCTGGAGTGGCAGGGTTTGGCGTCCCCCCCCTTTTTTTTGCATAGGCACAGTAGGCATTGGGGAAGAAAGGGAATTCCCATGGCCTAAGAGATTCAGGGTTTCTCCATTCTTGAAGCATACCATCATGGGATCAACCCCTGGCTCCATATATACTCATTACCCCATCCCAAAGGCTTTCTTGTGGTGCCAGGAAACTTTCCTCTCAGTGTGTGTGAGAAAATCAAGGCACTAAAAAAAAAAAAAAAAGGAAATCAAGCCACTGTAGCTAGTGATCTTGGTATTTGTGCAGGTTATAGGTCAGGGTCTAGGATAGAGTCTTTCTGGCTCTAGAGGTTCCTATCCATCATTGTTGTTGTGTTCAGTCTTCTGTAACACTTGCTCCCTGTTTTCATTCAGTCCCTAAGCAGAAGCCTAGGATATTATGGATCCAAAGGTTCTGCTCAGTCTCTATTGTCCAAGTTGAGCCTCTGCAATAAGACATCTTGTTGTTATGAGTCCTGGGCTACAGCCTAGGGTAGGGTTTTCCTTAATAGTCCCAAGGTAGGTTCTATTCAGTCACAGTTGTCAAAGTCAGTTTTCTGTGGTTAGTGCTCTTATTTTTCACAGTTCAAAGGATGATATCTCTTCTGATTTCCCTTTAGTGTTAGGTGATGTGATAGGACAACCTGGTCTTAGGTCAAGTTTTCCTTTCCTCGTTGTCATATCAAAACTGGCACAAGTTGGTGCCAGAGCAGTGTTATAAATCTCCCAATGGAGCTTAGTTCCTGGTGGTGTTGCCCGGAGCTGTATCAGTTCTACGTCAGGGATCTGGGGTTTGGGATTGGACTAATATATTTTAATTTACTATGATTTAATAAGTAATTACAAATAAACTATATTTACATCTGTGGAAATATTTAAAATGGCTTATTTAATCTGCATATTTTCAAGAACTATATTAATAAAATTTGAATTAATTTTAAACAGTAACAAAGTTTTAACAATAATTTAAAGTAGTGTACCTGAGAAATAGTATAGTGGGTAAGGCTCCTGCCTACAAGCAGCAGAACTAGATTCAATTCCTATCATCCAATCTGATCCTCAGAAGAAGCCAGAAGTAATTCGTGGGCACAGAGCAGGAGTAACCCCATTAGCACTGCCAGTTGTCGTCCAAAAAAATAAAATGCAATCTATGGAGAAAGCAAATATAAAACAAGTGTAACTAATACAAGAAAACTTAGCAAACATTACTTTGAATTTTATTAATGCAAAATTTTGAGTATGGGAGTAGATTTCCACTTAGAGACATATATTTAATTTCTGTCATAAAATAAGCAATCATTCTTTAAGTTAACCTATATATTTATCTACGTCAGGAATACAGGCACCATCCAATGCTATTATTACAAATGGTTATGCTAAGTGATGACAAAAATCTCCCCAAATAAAACTTAAAAATTGTCTATCATCATCATAAGACACTATAATAAAGCTTGGACATGCAAAATGCTCTATCTTTATTTATTCATTTACTTTGCTTGCTGCTTGTTCTTGGAGAAAACTATCAGCTGAAATGTAGCCAAAATGCAGAATATATAATGGGGAAACAAGCACTTAAGAGGGTAGCTGCATTCCAACTTAGCTGGCCCACATTTAGAGTAGAAAGGGAACTTCAAGAAGAGTGATATTCTCTTTATGGTTCTTAGCCTGAATCACTGTAGCAATTATTTTTAAATTAAATACCTAATAATGTAAGACATAAAACTGTCCGTTAAATTTAGCTATTAGTAATTCACTATAATTTTTGTAACAAAAATATTTAATTCACTGGTTATGAAAATAGTTAATAGAAAGCCTTAAGAAACACGAATCTCCCTTTTCTCTTTCTCATATACAAGCACACACATTCACAAATAAGAATAATAAAATCACCCCTTATATTTAAATCCTTTAATCAAACATTACAAATAAAATATGATGATCCTGTGTAAAGGAACTATTCATTATGTACTGAAAAGATAAAGTATTAGTAAAATAAGCTATCAGCTAATGCTTTCTTCTACCAATATACATCTCACGCATTACAGTACTATAATTTATTTATATTTTGTAAAACTGATAAAGAGCAAGATTTCTTCATGAGAAGATATTCATGCTGATCAAAAGAACCAGAAATACAGTTTCCTGAAGCTTATCTGACTACTGACATCCAGAGGTTTCTCTCACAAACCTCCAAAATTGACAAGCTATTTGTAAGTTAAAAAGGGGAATGCCAAAAAAAGGGGAGGGGGATGCCATATAGCATGAAAAATTTCAGAAAGGAAGTGAATTCTTTTGTGACTTTAGTAATACCATTCACTATGCTGATTACTCTCGTCTTAACAATTGCCAGCATAAGAGAATATATATGAAAATTCCAATTTCAAATGAAACTATAATAAATGTGTTTAAAGTTATCAAATTAACTAAGCCTTGCCTTCAAAAATTTAGGATTTACTTATTTTTGGAATTTTTAATCACATTTACTTTCTGAAGATTATTTGTCACAAGAACATGAGTTAAATGCAGTAACCCTAATCATACTCCCACAGAAGAAAGCTGTTAATTTTTCTGAATCAGATAACATAATTTCTGGGCAAGTTGTCTCAAGTTATAATCAATGTATATACAAAACTTTTCATCACTCACAAAGCTATGGAGCATACTACCTTGGATCCTAGAAGAACACTTTCAATACATGAAGTTTCAGAGTTGACAAGTCAGGTCAACTGTTTGAAAAGACTCAGGTTATAGTCCCATGGGGCCAACTTCTTTATTTTATTGTATTTATTTATTGTATTTATGTATGTATGTATTTATTTATTTTTGGGCCACACCCATTTGATGCTCAGGATCACTCCTGGCTAAGCGCTTTGAAATCGCCCCCTGGCTTGGGGGGGACCATATGGGACGCCAGGGGATAGAACCTCGGTCCTTCCTTGGCTAGCGCTTGCAAGGCAGACACCTTACCTCTAGCGCCACGTCTCTGGTCCCAGGGCCAACTTCTTTAAATGAATCAAATAGATACCATATTATGAGGAGAGTGATCAGCATGAAAAGCACTCCACCCCCAAATTGCACTGACAAAAGCTAAAATCCAGATTCTTCAAATTGGTATTTGTCCACAGTTCAAGTGATAATAACAGTGGAGGGAGACAAGACCTTATAGAAAATGATATCTTGTATAATATAAATTTTCATTCCACTGACACTATGAATAAAGAGTGGACCAATATTTTCCAATAGAGTTAAAGAGAAGAGAGGTAAACATCTCACAAACCATGTAACTGAATTCCACTCAGCTTAAAGTCAACAATAGTGAAAACATAATACAGGGTGGTATAGTTAGCACAATGAACTCCTAAAATTAATATTAAAGCTGGTTGAATTTGTTTGAAGTATATTTTCAACCAAACTATTGCTAAAAACTAGCAAAAAGAAAGAAGAGGAAAGAAGAAATTAGAGGAGCTATATTTTGGTAGTAGGGATGATTGTCATTAGAACATTGGTGATGAAGTAGTAATAACTGAATAAATACAGAGGTGTGAAGCTAACTTGAATATTTACATAATACTGTAATTTGAACATTCAATAAAATATTAAAAAAAATTTGGCCGGAGAGATAGCATGGAGGTAAGGCATTTGCCTTGCATGCAGAAGGTCAGTGGTTCGAATCTCGGCATCCCATATGGTCCCTCGAGCCTGCCAGGAGCGATTTCTGAACATAGAGCCAGGAATAACTCCTGAGCGCTTCCGGGTGTGACCCAACCCCCCCTCTCAAATAAAATAAAATAAAAAAATAAAAAACTTTGGCCACATCTGGAGGCTCTTATGGATTATTCCTGGCTCTGCGCTCAAAAATCACGCCTTGCAAGCTCTGGGGACCATATGGGGAGCTGGAAATCAAACTTGGGTCTGTCCTGTGTCAGTCCCATGCAAAGCAAATGCCCTGCCACTGAGTTATCACTCTGACCCCAAAATATCAAAAAAATTTAGTGAAAAATTCATGGTGACACAAATCAAACTAGTGTGGTTGTCTGAGTAATGAAAAGTTATTAGGAGGAAAGAGAAAGAAATAAAGTAGTAAGAGAAAACATTGGGGTAATTAATGTTATCTTAATTGAACTTGATTGAATTTAATTGAAGTTTCACTTAGTATAAAATTTGTACACATTTAAATATGTATAGTTTACCATATGTCAATTAGACATGAGTAAACACACTTGAAAATAAAATATCCATATTCTAATTAACCTTAATAATTAGAATTAGGAATGATTTAGGTAAAATAATACTATTTATCATTTTACTATGTTAAAGTTGATAAGAGTTTCTATACTAAATAGCACAAGTGTGAACGCAATACTTTCACTATAATCAAGTATGGTCATTTAACATAAATCTTTTAAAATTAATTCTGATGTTTAGTAAAAGTAAATTATATAATCTATAAATCCACTTAAGAAACAATGGGTATCCTTTACATTCTCAAAATATTTTCAAAGCAATTGAAGTAATGAGGATGCCTTATTTTTAGTCCCTCTATACAGCATCTTCACTTTCATATACTTCATATACAATTAGATAAACGAACTAGTGAGAAAAAATATTGTCAATAAATATTTAAAATTTTAAATATAAATTTCTCATTTACACATTTTTCTAACAGTTTTTAGTTATTCATGTCTCTGAGCATTATATATAGTCTATGTTAGGGAATAGACAGATTTGGAAGCACCAGGTCACACCCAGCAAGGCATGGGACCTTACCCATGATAGATGTGTATACTATTCCTTATCTCCCAAGACCTTAAAAATATTTTTAATGAGAAGACTAAATTGTCTAGACATCATCACATATCATTAGAATTGAGTTTTATGATTCTACTCTTGTTAAAATGGAGGATAGTCAAATGAGAATAGGACATTTTATCTTCCATTTGGGAGTAAGTTCTGTTGACAGCAATGACATGAAGGAGTGAACACTGGTTATTGGTTAAGATATAAAAAAGGTGTTAAATGACATCGGAAATAAGATAATATGACATTCCTTAAAGTTTAAAATAAAAAAATGTATAACTAAGTAGGACAGCTTGTGAATAAGTATAATAAAACAATGAAAATTACTTCAAGATTTTTTGGCTAGAGTACGCAAAAATTAAATATGAACAGAATACAGAATGAACGAGGACCCCCTATCTTTGACTTTTTTTTTTTTTGCAATGGCTTGAAAAACTCTAAGATCTCCACTCTTTCAGACACTGCTTAAGTCTTTATTGTCTCATTAATCTTCACTCTAATCCTTTTGATGATTTATTTTAAATAACCTCTTCTCCGGGCTCAAATTAATGAGCTGTTTATAGAGGACACGAGCTAGGTCTGAGATGCCACCTGGACACCTGGAAATTAAAACAGGAACTTGCAGCCAGGATGAGGATTAGAGGAAAATGCCCAGGAGTCATTCAAAAGGGGCTTAACCCAAGAACAGAGTGTCAAGGAGGGAGGAAAAAAAATACAACAGTCAGTTCAAAATCATGAATTAATTTTTTAATTAAGCCTTTTTTATGGCAAAGATTCACTGAAGAAAACAGATAAAGCAAACCTACAGTGACAATTGTATTGTATCTTCAAACATATCTTTTATCTTTTAAACACTATTTTAAATTAAAGAAAACTCTCAAAATGCTAAGTTGATTACATTGCCATGTCCTTCACTTTGAGAATGTGTACTATGAGAAAGAAAGCAACATTCCAAAATGATTTACATTTATTTAAACAGCACTTTTTATTTTATTTATGCTTTATGTTGACCAATACTTAATTTAAAAAGGTCATATTTTTGTATAAACATGCAACAACACAATAATTTAATTGTGAAGTTACTAAACCAATTCATGAGATTTCTCTCAAATATCACACATACTGCCATTTTGTTCCAATTATTTTATTTAATAATTCTTATTTTGACCAAAGTGGATTACAAATCTTTCACAGTAATATTTTAGGTACATAGTGACATTGAATCAGGGGCATTCCCACCACCAGTGTTGTCCTCCCTTCACCTCTGTTCCCAGTATGTATTTCATATTCCCCTCCTTTGCCCCATGGGCTGCTTGTATAATTGGTCTCCTCTGTGTCTAGCTTGTTGTAGATTGAGTTTCGATTTTGTGGTCGTTGGATTTAGATTTGATGTTTAAGTATGATTATTTTTTATTTCTACTCAATGTTCATACAACTTTTTGGTCTTGGTAACCTCCATTATTCCCCCCTCAATTTGTGAGACAGAACAAGATGGTTCAAGTTATGTGGTTATGTTTGGAGGGAAGAAAAAAGAAAGAGAAAATATGTGAGGGGGGCAAAAATCAAACAAGCAAGAAAAGGGAGGAGTCCTTCTAGATCTAGAGGCTATAAATATCAATTTAAGAGAAGAAAGGGAAAAAGAAAGAAAAACAAAAAACATACAAAAAGAAACAAAAGAACCCAAAAAGCATCACAGCAATAAAGACAACAATCAAATAATAACTATATAAAACAAAACAAAATAATATATAACATATGTAATATATATAAATATAATAAAATAATATATAACAAAATAACTATATAAAAGCAAAAGAAAAAAGAAAAAAACAAAAACAACAATAACAAAAAATTAATTTTGTTCCAATTTTTATTAGTCTCCGAGAATTTGATAAATTTACAGTGTCATTATCTGAAATGAGGTTCTTCTCTGTCTAGACAAAAATGGAATTTTGTTTCTCTAATATTTAATTATGTTATAAAGACCAAGGATGCATATTATCTTATTTTTAAAAGCAAAAACAACTATAGTCACTTATACCCATAAAATGCTTAGAAAAGTCTAAGCGAGTGAATTCCATATTTTAAAAGGGCTAAATGCATTGCTCTAGCAAGATCTATGTGTGCAAACTTTGTTGTTCTATTTTCATCAACAGAACCTTGAATTTCTTACCTTATCTATCAAAAAATACAGTGAGGTGTCAAGGGCTATGTGGAACACTTAAGTCTAAAATAGATGGAATAAATTGGGTTTGTGGTAAAATCCAGGGTCTGATAGCATGTTGCCCCAAGTCTTACTCTGATAAGAAGGAAACAGGAAACTTACATTTCTTCCTTTGAAGTCCCATGAAGTGATAAGATGCATATAAGCTCTAGCTATCCACAATGTTATATTGTCCACTAGCCCCAATTTCTTCACAGGACTAAGTTTTGATTGGTCCAAGAAATAGGGTTAACAGAGCAAGAAACCATGCATCATGCATTGGAAAAAATATATAGAAGAGCAATGGAAATAAACTTATTACAGATGCTATTTCTGACAAAGAT
Organism: Suncus etruscus; assembly: GCF_024139225.1. Lineage (NCBI taxonomy): Eukaryota > Metazoa > Chordata > Mammalia > Eulipotyphla > Soricidae > Suncus > Suncus etruscus. The sequence continues at coordinate 102,559,109 of NC_064854.1, forward strand.
TCACAATTAAATAATATCAAGAACTCATCATCTGAAATATTTATTCTTTGTCTACAAGAACAAAGACTTTATTTTAGGAACCTAATTTTCCCAAGCTTCATACCACCTTAGGGCGCATGTGTACTTTTACTACTGAAAATAAATCTAAATTGGTTAAGACATATGAAATTCAACTCATCTTCACTTAAGAGTAATTATGTTTTGTTTTTACTTTTAGAGAATACAATTATATATGATGGAATGCATGGGTTTATTATTCAATCACTTCAATCATTCAAATTTTTAATCAACAACAGTATTATTACACATATTTAAATAATTTATATAGATTATGCTAGATATGTTTTAGGGATATACAAGAAAATTTTGAATTAAATTATTTATTATGATTTACTATTATTTTATAATTAAAGACTCCAAGTTGCCACTTCTCACAGACCTTATTACTGACCTAAAGTTTAAACAACTAGCATTGATTTAAATAAAATATTATAATTATAATATTTACAAAATAAACTTAAGTAATAACATGAAAATAATATAATAAAATTGTTAAGTACAGAATATGAACCATTTAATATAAGACTATAAAAATGAAAAAATAAGTAAATGCCAGGTTACATAAAACAAATAATATTTTTTAAAAATCAATATTACATTACATAAAACAATGAATGATTTTATTATTTCATGCTATTTTTTCTTGCCTATAAAAAACTTAATAAACCTAAATGATATACTTGATGGTACTGTATAAGATGAATATACATATTTTACAAAGATAGCTTTGTGAATATGCCAATTAATATTGTTCATTTCTCATGTACATCAGACTACTGATATTTTAAAGCTCTATAACCAATTATATAAAAGGTATGTGAGTTTAAAATATTTACATAGGGCCTGGAGAGATAGCACAGTGGTGTTTGCCTTACAAGCAGCCGATCCAGGACCTAAGGTGGTTGGTTCGAATCCCGGTGTCCCATATGGTCCCCTGTGCCTGCCAGGAGCTATTTCTGAGCAGACAGCCAGGAGTAACCCCTGAGCACTGCTGGGTGTGGCCCCCCTAAAAAAACCAAAAAACAAAAAAAATAGTAAAATATTTACATAAACTATTAGTTCATCATTAAAATTTACAGTGATCGGGCTGAAGCAATAGTGCAGCAGTAGGGTGTTTTCCTTGCACGTGGCTGACCCAGGACTGACCTTGGTTTGATCACCTGTGTCCCATATGGTCCCTCAAGCCAGGAGCTATTTCTGATGTATAGCAGGAGTAATCCCTGAGTGTCATTGGGTGTGGCCAAAAAACAAACAAATAAAGATTTATAATGATAAGTATGCACACATATTCATATATTATTTAATTTTATCATTTGTGATGTTTTCCTAAGTTGTTTCTCCTAATATATATATATGTATATATATATATGTATGTGTGTATGTGTGTGTATGTGTGTGTGTGCTTTATAAATTAGGTCTATAGTCATTTAACATTAAAATATTATTTATATATTTATTTACAGCTTATTAATATTTATTACCAAAGCAGTTGTTCTTCCAACGGCATGAAGTTTGTTTCTTGAAGGGACAGTTTGGACCCACACCTGGTGATGCTTAGGGTTACTCTTGGATTTGCACTCAGGAATCAGTCCTAGTTGTCCAGTGAACCATATGAAATGCTGGGGATCAATCCTGGGCCAGCTGCATATAAGGCAAGGACCTTATCTACCGTACTATTTCCCTCAAGTTTTGTAGCTGACTTTCTAATGAAGAATCATAGAATGTTTTGTTCTGAATTTAAAAATGAGTTCTTTTCATCAATATATTATTTCATCAAATTCTACTAACATTCAATAGGTACATGGCTTATATTTAGGTGACATTATTTTGAAAACTTTGTTTTTGAGGAAGTTTGTAAAAGACAAGATGAAAGTTAATTTCAAATATTAGTTTAACATTCTGTTATCAATGAAGTTAAATTTTTTTCATATAATAGACCAAACTACATTATCTAAAGGGGGAGAGGGAGAGAGAGAGAGAGAGAGAGAGAGAGAGAGAGAGAGAGAGAGAGAGAGAGTGACTGAGAAGAAAAATGTCTTCCCCAGATGGGGGTGGGTGGGAGAGAAACTGGGGACTTTGTGATGGGAAATATACACTGATGAAGGGTGGTGTACAATGTATGACATAAAGTCTCATAAACAATTTTGTAACCACAATGTAATAAAAAAAAGCCCACATATAAAGCAAATGATGAAACAAAATTATAGTACTTATTCCTCCAAACTTTAAACTAAAATGTTTTAAATCAGTTTTTTTATCCCAGTTAATATGCCTACAAATGAGTTTTAAAATATGCCAAACTATAGTATAATTTTTGTCTTGGGTGTAATGTTCTCTAATTTCTAACATAGTTTTCGTTTTTTTAGTTTAGAAATATCAAAACTAGGGCCTAGCAGATAGTACTAGTAGGTAGGGCATTTTGCCTTGCATGCAACTGACCCAGTTTTGATCCCCACCATCCCATATAATCCTCTAAGTCTCCCAGGAGTGATCCCTGAGTGCAGAGCCAGGAGTAAGCCCTCAGCAAAGTCATGTGTGGCCCAAAAGAATAAAATAAAAACATTAAAATATCTGAACTACTTTAACATTTTATTTAAGAATTTTTGGAAGAACTTACATTTTCAAAACATAAGTTCCTAGCTACTTTCCTAATATGTATTATTTAACAATAATTCTGCACAAATTCATCTGAAAATTCAAAATGTAGGCACAAATTGTGAATTGATTAATAACCAAGCATAATTTGAATATGGAACTCTTATATATTCTTAATTCAACTGGGTTATAAAAATTAAATTAAAAATACGAAAAACATCTTAACTATTTTCTTTCCCTCTTTAGGGGGGTAGGGGTCTGCGGGGTCCTGAAGCCCCCCAGGGGGCCCGGCCAGCAGGAATTCAGTGGGCAGAGGATAGACAACTATAGATTTAGGAGGGCGGGGGAAAGCCTGAAGGGCAGAAACTTGTGAATTAAGAGAAGCAGCCTGTTTTTGAAGGCTTAAGATTTGTTTAAGATTTTCAATTTGGCCAAGTAGTTTCATTTCTATAGCTTTAAGAGGGGGAGCGGTGAGAGGAGGGAATCTGCCATGGTTAGGGACTGAGCGTCTTGGGCATTTAGAATTTTTCCCCTGGGGTGCGGGGGATCAGTGGGAGGCGTTTGAGAAGGTAGCTGCGGAGGCTGCTGAGCAGGCGGGGGGGGGGGGGGAAGACTTTTTCCATTAGGGAGAAAGACAGGAAAGGTAGTAGCACTGGTTTTTGAGCTAAGAGCATTATCAAGTTTGTTAGAGAGGTGAGACACCATGGATGTAATTGTGGTGAGTTGGGAACTCAAGTCAGAAAAGGGGGGGGGGGGGGAGAAAGCAGCAACAGTTTGTTGCTGCGTGTGGGGGAGCTGCTGGAATGCCGGCTCTGGGGAGCGACTTTCAGGCATAGAGGGCAGCAAGAGCCATGTTGGCAAGCTGGGACCTGGAAAGTGTATGCTGTACCTTTAAGGTATGAAAAGAGGCGAGGCCAGCTATAAGAGCTTAGAGATCAGGATTCCTGCCTATCTGCAAGGGCTTTGCAGCGGAAAAAAAAGTTAACTTCCCAAGAGACAAAGAGTTCAGCTTTTAGATTTTAAGCAGGAGAGCGTGTAAGGGGCTTGGGGGCCATAGGAGGTTACGGCTTGAAATGGCTCTTTGAGGCTTTTCCAATTAAAGGCTTTGTATTGTTGCAATTGCTGGCTAAGGAGGGGAGGGTGGTGAGGGGAGTAAAGGTTTTGGTGGAACAGGGACGGAGCTGAGGCTAGGGAAGTGAAGGGCTGTTTAGGATTTTGCACAGAGGGTGCAGCGGCAGAAGTAAAGATGAAGGGTCAGAAGAGGAAGGAAACTGAGAGACAGAGTCAGAGCGAGAGGGAGCCCGGGAACACTAGATTTCTGGCAAACATCATGAACAAACATTAAAAAATTACAAATATCTTTTTTGGTAACCTCTATATGTCTGCGTTTCAATTCAGACTGTATATCTCGAATGAATTTAAGCTCAGTACTCAATGCGGCACCCATGGTAGCGGATCCTATGGGTGAAGCCCCAAAAGCCAATCAGGGGCGGCGATCAGAACGACTGGAAAAACTGCAGTTTAAATTTTTGATTAAGGCTAACTCGTTTCAACGCTTACCCTGATGAGGTATTCCTGCGATTTACGAAACAGCTCCGGACTCGCCGACCTGTAGTCGTTCGGGGTGTGGCGGTGGTCTTCGAGCCCAGCGTTGGGCGCCAAAATGCGGGGTCCTGAAGCCCCCCAGGGGGGCCCGGCCAGCAGGAATTAGCTGGGAAGGCTTCTCAGACAACCGCACTTCTATTTTGCTGAGTAGAAGAACAACCACACCTGTAAAAAATCTGAGAGAGGTTAATAATAAATGGCCCAAGACATAAACTCTGTTCAAAGGCGTTTATTGGGATACAGCTTCCTCTTTCATAAGGGCAAAATATAGAGCACGAGGGGTCAGGACAAAAAAATCAGAAATTCTCAAGAATTCTTTCTGGCTCTGTGATCAAGGATAACGGACCATATTGAGGCTCTGGGGACCACATACAACACTCGGATGGAATCTGGTTCAGCTGTATATAAGGCAAGAGCTTTGTCTGCTATGTTTTACTTCTGTTCCTTAACCATCAACTTTCTTGTAGATTTCTTTTAACAAAATTAAAGGTAAAGGTATATCTTTAAAAATTAATGAGCTTATTAAAGATATATTGACATTCATTCTAAAAACTCTTACTATTAAACTTTATGAGTCTTCTCAGTTCTAAATATTTCAGAAAGTCTTCTACTGTTATGTTAATTATTATTAATAACTACTGCTGAATATGTCAATATTAAATGACCAAGCCTAAATTTTATATTACAATGTCTAAGATTTAGACAATATATAAAATTATACTGTATTATTAATTTATAAAATATTTAACTTTTATTTTAATTAAAATTTTTCATTGTTTTAGAGCCATACCCATGGCACTCAAGAGTTACTCTTGGCTATGCATTCAGAAGTCACTCCTGGAAGGCTCCTGGGATCATATGAGATGCTGGATTGAACCAAGGTTGGTAACAGGGCAGCTTCATGCAAAGCAAATGCCCTACGGCTGCACTATCACACCAACCCCCTCGAATATTCTTTAAAATAATTTAATACAATATGCTGACACTGAAATTTATGTTAAGTCATATTCAGTGGTTTAATATCTAGTGTGATTTCTTTTTCCCTCTTTCTTCTTTCACCCTGCTCAATCCCTCCCTCTCTTCTTCCTTCCTTCCTTCCTCCCTCCCTTTCTCCCTCCCTTCCTCCTTTTTTCCTCCCTCTGTCCTCCCTTCCTTTTCTCCCTTCCTTCCTCACTTCTTTCCTCCCTTCTTTCCTTACTTTCTTCAATTTTTCTTCCTTCTTTCTTTCCTTCCTTCTCTCCCTCCCTCCCTCCCTCCCTTCCTCCCTCCCTCCCTCCCTCCCTCCCTCCCTCCCTCCCTTCCTTCCTTCCTTCCTTCCTTCCTTCCTTCCTTCCTTCCTTCCTTCCTTCCTTCCTTCCTTCCTCCCTCCCTCCTTCCTTCCTTCCTTCCTTCCTTCCTTCCTTCCTTCCTTCCTTCCTTCCTTCCTTCCTTCCTACCTTCCTTCCTTTATTCCTTTTTTTCTTTCTTCCTTCCTTTCTTCTTTAATAACTTTGCTTTCCCCTGGAAACAAATTTATGGTCAATTATTTCAACAATGTGATACATGTTCTTTAAATGAAGTAAATTAATTTTAAATGACAATTTTATAGATACTTTTTGATTCATAAAGAAATTGAAATTCTCAATATAATTTGTCTTTATCCATGCATAACTGCTCACAATATCAATACCATTCACTAGAGATCTGATTAATATGGAATATATATTATCTTTGTGTGTGTGTGTGTGTGTGTGTGTGTGTGTGTGGTTTTTGGGTCACACCTGGCAGTGCTCAGGGGTTTTCCTGGCTCCGTGCTCAGAAATTGCTCCTGGTAGGCACAGGGGAACATATGGGATGCCGGGATTCGAACCAATGACCTTCTGCATGAAAGGTAAATGCCTTACCTCCATGTTATCTCTCTGGCCCTGAATCTATATTATCTTACCATAAGTTCATAGTATATAGTTTATAATAGAATTCCTCTTGTTCTTTCTATGTTTTTGGACAGATGCATAGTCATATTTTCCATCATAAATGAATATTTTCGGTGTGTGAAATTTGTTATTAGACAATTTCAATTATTGTATGAATGAAATATCAGCAATGTGCTTTGTATAATTGAGGCCAAGTTGAAGTAAACAGGTATTATTAAATCAAGCACAAGAGAATCTGATTCTATCAAGAAATATAATAAAATATATGTTGTAAAGCTGTCAATATAAAAAGTTAGAACATTAAAATATCTATGCTATTAGTAGATAATAGGAAATTGGGGGCTAGCATTTTATATTTGGTTCACTGTGGAATAATTGTGATGTATGATGTTAAAGGATATGTGTCTATATAATAACAGTATTCAGAGTAATTTCATCTCCCTAAAATTCTCCTGTGTTCTACTTATTGAACTTTCCACATTTTGCTACCCCAAGGCAACCACGTATCTTTTAAATCTATATAGTATAATCTACTCCAAAATGTAATACAATTAGAATACTATGATATATAATCAATAAAATTGGCTTGAAATCTGTAATTGAAAGCTCTTAGTATAACCATGACCATGATTTTTTTGATATTTCAAAACCTTTCTTCTTTCCTCATGCTGAGAATGACCATAGCATATAAATATAAATATTAAGAAACACTAGCTAAAACTATGTAAAATTAACATATTGCCATATATCCTATTTGTTGGTGTTAAGCTTTAATTGTATATGAGATCTTATTTAACTTTTATTTCTCAAAAGGTATATTTGTTAGGTATAGAATTTGAGGTTGATTGCCTTTTTTCCACATGTTTTAAAAGGTGTATCACTGTCTTCAGTTTTCATTATTTCTAATAATGTATCTGTGGTCAAGTATCATTTATATATTCCTCTATATTTAAAAGTTATAATTTGAAATTATAAAAATATTATTCTATTTTTTAAAAAAAGAATTTAACAATGTTTTAAGTGAAAGCCTAATCTGGCCTAAGGTCAATTTTGACTTCTTTTATTTCTGAGATTAAAATTTATAAGATATTTTGTTCTTCCAGGACATGTAAATTTATAGCATATTTTAGAGCAGTGAATTTCAAAATTTCCAAATATATATCTATTAATGCTTTAACTAACTCATCAGTCACACTTATTATTTTATCTTTGTTTTGTTTTGTGGCCACTTCCATGGTACTCAATGCTTTCTCCTGGATAAGATCAGGATACTCTGTGTGGTGCTGGGGTTCAAACTGTGTTGGCTTCATTCAAGGCAAGTGCTCTACCCACTGCACTTTTTATGGTTCCCTATTATTTGAACATTAAAACTTTTAGTTTTAGATATGACATAATAATTCTGAGAAGGATTACTGAATCATAAACTGATATAACAGCATCTAGAATTTTTTAATTTTGTTGTGTGAATGGAATAATGACAAATGTGAGGCAACCATTTTGTCTCATTATTTGATAAGAATGAGTTTTAATAAGGAGTTATAAAGAGTTTAATAGAAAAATTGCTTTATTGTGAGATAAATATGATTTTAAGTTTGAGGCATCTTCAAGTTCTTTTTAATTCATGGCTATTTTTTATTAATATGTACTTACAAAATATAAGTTTATCTACAGATAGGATATCAGACACATGTTTATTTCTTGGAAAGGATGCATAAATGGGTATGTAAGTAGATGATTTTGAAATGAACAAATTCAAAGGAAAAAAAGTCTCAAAGTTTCCATTTAGTAGAACTGTATTATGATTCTGATAAAATATTTTAATATATTTTCCATTTCATAGCATCAATTAGTAAGAGACTCTTTAGAATTGATTATTACCTCTTTTGAAATGTAAATGAACACTTGAAAGTTTAACCTTATTCAATTTTGCTGCAATAACTTTTATCAGTTAATCAAACCCACACCTGGTTGAGATATATATATGTATATCCACACTAGTGAGATGACTAGAATAGAAAAGGAAATATATAGAACTTTTTCATTTTCACAGCATTCACTGTGTCTATCAGAAAATCAACTAATTTTAGCTAGGTGAGGCCTTTTATTGTACAGTATGACAGGCTTTTTAGTATCCTAGCTTCTATCTTCCATATATGTTTCTCAGTCATTAGAGTAACTGAAAGACTCCTAAACTACACCCAAAATGGTAGAAGACTTACTAAGAAAGAATTTGAAGAAGCAAGTCAATGTGCTTGTCAAATTGACTTTATATATTTTATAAGTTTCCTGGATTGACCCTAAAACATCGCTAAAAATCTTGTTTATAAATGTATGCATAGACACAAATCTGGGTTTGATTTAATTTCATTTACTCAAGGAATACCCGATTCCAGTTTTCTAAATTTAATGTTTTTATTTACAATATCATTGTCATTTTTTGCTACTTACCAATTCATCACTAAGAGCTAAAGAAATGAGAGAAAAAACAATTTGTCTATCTCATTTAACTGATATTGTACAATATTTTATGCTTTTTCTCCATCAAACATGTTTTCTGCCACTATTTTTCCTGTTGCAGTTCAAACTATTCTGTAAAGTACTAAAATGAAAACTACACTATATATCTCTAACAATTGTTCTTTATTGCATTCTATATTCTCATTCCCTTATTTATTTAATTGGCCCTGAATGAGATTTTAAGTTACATTAACTCTTACTTGAATAGAACTTATAAGTTATGAGAAATAAATATAAAATGCTTAGCAGAACATAGTTCATATTTTATTAAAGCATTTTAATAAACTTATTATGATTTACAAAGCTTTTTATAGTTGAGTTTCAAACATAATATGATTCAGGTTCAAACCCACGACCAGTGTTGACCTCTCTCCATCAATGTTCCCCAAGTGTATCCCATACCACCTCTCCTGCCCTCAGCCTGGCCCCCAGCCTGTAAAACAGATCCATTTTACCTTTAAATGGTTCAAGTTTGGGTCTCTTGATGCCATTGTTGCTGCGTTGGGCTTGGATATTTAGTTTTGTCCTTTTTTAATACCAAAAATGTACCTGAGACTTCTTGGACCTAAATCCTCATCCTTTTATATTTTTTTTCTCTCCTCCTCCACTTAATTTCTTTGCTTCTCTTTGCTAAACTCTGGGTCCTGGGGTGTTTTTGACAACTCCTCTTGAAACCATTGCATTTTTTCATGTTATTCTAAATATCACATTTAAGTGATATCATCATGTATTGGTCCTTTTTATGGATTACTTCATTTAACATAATATCTTCCATTTTCATCCACGTTGCACAAAGTACATGATTGCATCATTCCTTACAGCCAGTATTCCTTTGTGTATATAAATGTGTATATATATATACATATATACTACAGCTTCATGATCCACTCATCTATTGTTGAACATCTAGGTTGATTCCAAGTTTTAGCTATTGTACATTCTTTTTGGGGGTGGGGGCACATCTGGTGAAGCTCAGGGGTTACTCCTGGCTCTACCCTTAGAAATCGCTCCTGGCTTGGGGGACCATATGGGATGGTGGGGGATCGAACCGCCTAGGCTAGCACTTGCCCTCGCCACCGCTCTGGCCCCGTGTGCATATATTCTTATGGATGAATTTTTTTTGTCCTGGGGATAGACACCCAAAAGTGGGATTGCTGGGCATCTGGCAGTTAAATTTTAAGTTTACTGAGACATATCCATACTGTTTTCCATAGGGGTTGGACTATTCCCACTTAAAGCATGTTTTATAAATTACTATTCTCATGGCAACATTAATAGGTTAATAGATGCTACCTAAGAATATTCCTATGGTCAAATAAATTTTAGTAAGTATGGACCAAGAAATTATATCAGTGCAGCTTTCCATAACTTGTACTGTGTGGGTATGGTAGGATCTCAATGCAGGGATGAAGAATGCTTTCAGTGTTTCTCAACTGTATTTGTTTGTTGAGTTAACTTTCTTACTTATTATTAGAATAGAAAGAAAATGATTATAGTTTTCATACCACTTAATCTAGGGAAATACAAGCTTTTGAACTTCTGTTTTTTTTTTCTTAAAGAAGAACAATACATTCCTATGAGGCAGGTATTATTTGTATCATGCACTTTATCAGTTAGACTTTATCAAATAAGAATTTGGCCTTACCTGATTTTGTATGCAGTTCTTGATTATGCTTCTGATGCAGAAAATTCAAGATATAAAACAGTTCCTGGTAAAAAAAAAAGAATTCATATAAGACATATAAGAAATGATAAGAAAAAGCTGAAACACATATTTTTAGACTGGCATTCAGGTAAATTCTTATTACCAATAGCCCTTATGAAATGGGTCTCTTCTAAACAAATTTGGTGCCCTTACTCACATAGTTAAATGCACAATAATTCATGAAATCAAGAAGATGTAAGATGCAGGAATATTTGGAAAGTTGCAGATCAGTTGCTGTCTACAGACCAAGGAAGTGAGTAGTAGTAAAAATCAATGTACTTCCCTCATTCATTCACATTGTTAGGATAGTTCTCAGTGTAGTTATTTCTCTAACTGCACTCATCACTCTATGTGGTGAGCTTCATGCCATGAGCTGCACCTTCCAGCCCTCATCTCTCTTGTCTCTGAGAATTATTGCAAAAATTTCTGTAATCATACAACTACAATCATATTTGTAATCACGGTGTTTAAATAAAGATAATTTAACAAAAAATCAAATTACAATAATCACAAAATTACTTTCTCCAAACTTTCTAGTATAACAATATAGCTATTGCTACACGTATATTTTACAGATTTACCATAAAAATATATTTTGAAGATATACAAGGAAAAATAACTCAGTTAAATTAAGCTAACTCATTACAAAGAAATCTTAAGTATCTCAGATTTCTGCAGTGTACTAAAAGTCACCTGTGTTAACCTGATGGCAATGCTAAACAATTTTTTTATTTTTTTATTAAATATATTTTTTATTTAAGTAACATGATCATATTTGTGTTACAGTTATAACCAGAACACCCTCCTTCACCAGTGCAACATTACCCCCTCCCCCCTTCCCATCCCCTACCTGCATTCGAGACAGGCACTCTACTACAGTGATTCGTTTTTAAGTTCAGTAAGTTGTATTTTTTTTCATTAAAGGATAAGAGTAATATATATATATATATATATATATATATATATATATATATATATATAGTAAAGGTGTGATAGTGGCAATCGCCAATGTTTGCATAGGTCCAGAAAAATGGAGAGAATGGAAAAAAAGTCCTTGACCTGATTACAAAAAGGCCTCACCCCAGAAGTTTATTGGCATAAGACAGACTGGGTTCCAGGCATACCAGTCTATCCAACTCCAGTCATTCTCAAGGTCTCGGTGAAACTTTTGCACACTTTAGCTATAGTTGGTATAGTGTGGCTAAACAATTTTTATTCCATTTCCATTGTGCTAATTTGCAAAGAGGAAGTACTTGCTGATCCTAGTGATATTACACAGTCTCCTCTGAGCAATCAGCAATGGAAACATGAGTTGGCAAAGTCAAAGTTTACTTTTCAAAGATTCTAATGTAGAACCCATAGACCAATATGGAAATTGCATCACTTAAAATTAAATGAGAACTTTAATAATGACAAAGATAAACTGTTAATTCTACGAGCTTCTTTCTTATGCATTGCTTAGTGTTTTGAACTAGTCTTTAAATTTCTTAACTACCAACAAGATTTATGAGAGAAAACAGGTTTTCTTTTTAATTTTGTCTCTTTGGTTGCTTTAGTTTGGTTCTGCTTTGGGGTCCATGTCTGCAATTTTTAGGGCCTACTTCTGGCTCTACACTCAGGGTTTTAATCCCTGAGTAGTTATTGGTAGTGCTCAGAGAATCAAATGAGATGCCAAGGATCAAATCCTGGTAAGCTCTTTACTAAGCAAGCACCCTACCTTTTGTATTATCTCTCTGGTGCCTCTTTTGCTCCTTTTAGCCTATACATTTTTAAAAATTAAATAATATTTGTTTATCAATCAAGAAAAGAAAATTACATTTGCCATCTAATTCATGGTAGGAGGAACTTTCCTTTATATCCTCTCCCATCTATCTTCATATCCTAATATCATCACATTTAAAAATGTCTAGTCACAAAAATGTTCATATATTTTCTTCAAAAAATCTCATTTCCCTTACAATCTGAATATAAACAACTGTATATGGAATTACATGGGTAGATTCTATAATTTTTAGTTTGTTAACTTAAAGACTTAGGGGTATACTGATATTATTTTTAATTGTATCTTTGGTTCAGCAAATAATTATTTTATCTCAGATAGCAATTAAAATATTACAACTTTTATTTATTTATTTTAAAGGATATAAAGATATTTGAAATTAGCTAATGAAATGTTAGAACTTATTTTTAATTCCATTTTCCTATTAAATTAAAATTATATTTCAAGTTCATGATTTTAAGTGTCCTATATTAAGTTTGACCTACAAGTGTAGATCTAGTGAAAAAAATTGATAAATATAACATATTTTTCTTTGTTTCTGAATTCAAAATAAGGAAGGCAAAGTAAAATATGAGAAAAATTATGGTAAGTTTTCCTATTTGGGAGAGATCTAGGAATTATAAGGAAAATATGGCAAATAATACTACATAAAATTATGATACAAAAAGAATAAAAAAAGCTACATGTATCTATAGTGGACCTTCAGATTTATTATAATATATTTTCAAGGTAAAGTCCAAACCCTTATTCATCATAGCTTACAATTGCCATGGCAACCCTAGAAAGTTGCCAAAATATGACTACAATGTGTGTGACATGTTTGAGAAATCACTCCAAAAACTACCTCTCCTTGGAAATATCATGAATGTACTGCTGCATATTAATTCACCTATAATACCTATTATACTTAGAAATTTGTTTAGAAAGGGGACTTTCTCTAAAATATTCTCACACTGGTTATTTTAGTACACCTGCCTTTAATTTTTAAATGCTACTTACTGATAAACTTTTTTCTATATTTTGAAAAATAAGTAAATTAAAATGTTACTCTCCCAAAGAATGAAGCATTTTCCTAGTATAAGATTTATGGCAACTTTACTGACATATTGTATTGATTAAAGAGGAGCTTGCTTGAAGCATCAACTCTCCATCAATAATATCTATTAGTTTACATAATTATTTTAAAACTTTAAGAATTGAGCATAAGGTACTGTACTGTAAGAACCTAGCAAATCAAATCAATGCCTTCTTATTAATGAATAATTTAATACAAACTCTGAATAAGAGATCTTAAATTGATGCAATTGTCATCCAAGTATTTCAAAATATTTGTTTTGAATAAGATAGTAAGGCTACAATTTCTGTAGATTGTTTTTCTAAATAAAACAAAAGGAACTAACAATGTTTTTAAAGTTCAATATCTTCTAAAAACAGTATTTCACTTTTAAAAAAATGTGTATGCATAGTTTCTAAAACACAAATTTTTGAGAACTTAAGGATGGTTTTATTGCCTTTAATTTATGGCCTATATCAATCTAATTTAAAATTTTTCCAGCATATTTTGTTAAACAAGTCCTCTATAAGTTAAGTACAAAGTCAAAATATTTGTAAACTCCATCTGAATAATAACTAGTTCTTTATAGGTAAATTTATGTAGTCTAAGAAAAATTAACTGAGATAATGTTGACTATTTTTATAACTATATTTTAGAATCTAAGCTTAATATATTTAAATATTTTCCTCTTACATTTTTCTATTTGATAAATATTTAAAGCAAAATAAAACTAAAATCACAAATTTATATTAAACAATTTTTATTATGAATAAATAAAACAAGTTTTATTTATAATAGCCATAATTAAAAATGGACTCAAATACCCATTAACAGGCAAATTAATAAACAACTTGTATGTCAATATAATGGACTACAATTAAAAATACATGTACTGGGGCCGGAGAGATAGCATGGAGGTAAGGTGTTTGCCTTTCATGAAGAAGGTCGGTGGTTCTAATCCAGGCATCCCATATTGTCCTCTGAGCATGCCAGGAGCGATTTCTGAGCATAGAGCCAGGAGTAATCCCTGAGCTCTGCCAGGTGTGACCCACCTCCCCACTATTGATCCATGTAAAAAAATCAAATGATTTTGAAATTAGTTTTGTACTAAATAAAATAATTTAATAAAAATATACACATTTCATTATATATATATATATATATATATAATATATATATATATATATATATATATATATATATATATATATATATATATATATATATTGGTTTTTTGGGTCATACCCAGCAGCGCTCAGGGGTTACTCCAGGCTCTACACTCAGAAATTGCTCCTGGCAGGCACGGGGGACCATATGGGATGCCTGGATTCGAACCACTATCCTTCTGGATTTAAGACAAATGCCTTACCTCCAGGCTATCTCTCTGGCCCAATGTATACATATTTTTGATGACTGAAATGTCAGTATTTTCTGGGGATAGACGTTGAAATGAGTTGAAAAATAAAATAAAAGGGATGGTGGGTTGTTATTTATTTATTTATTTATTTATTTATTTATTTATTTATTTATTCCTTCATGATTTTTTGGTTTTTGGACTAGACACAGCAAGGCTCCTGGCTCTGTGCTTATAAATTACTTCTGACAAGCTCTGGGGACCATACGGGAAGCCTGGGATCAAACCTGGACTACTTGCATACAAAGCAAATGCCCTACCCACTGTGTTATTGCTCAGGTCCCCTAGTGGTGGTATTTTTATATGTATACATGTCTACCAAAAATGATTAAGTTGCACTTTGGTGGGGGGTTGGGGGGCTCTACATCAGGCAGTGCACAGAGTTTACTTCTGACTCTGCTCAGAAATTTTTCCTGGCAGGGTTTGGGCACCATATGGGGATGCTGGGGGATCAAACCTGGCCCCAGTCCCAAGTTTACACGATTAACTATCTTATTTTTGTATTAGAATGCTTTAATAAAGGTGAAAAATAACTCCAAATATATAATTGCTAAGTATCTATTAATTATTAACTATATTCTCAGATACTTCCAACTTATATTCACTAACAATAATGCAGCATTTCTAAAGTAGATATTATTATTACTATTTCATCATTATTAATATCTCTTCCTTACAAATGAAGAAACTGCAACAAAGAAGTTTTCCATATACTCTCAATTGTCAGTTGATCTATTTTCCGAATTCAAACAGGTCACCTTAAGTGTCTGAGACACCTTTCAGTATCAGCAGCAACTCTATTTGTCTTATGAGGCTAATAAACAAGAATGACTATATTTTTGTTTTTGAGAAACAGGAGACCAAACTGAATATATTGAATCACTTATTCCTGATACAATTTGGAGTAGTCAAAGAAGAGGATTTACCTGTTAGTACAGAACAAACCTAATAAGTATTTTAGGATAGTACTTTGGATAGCATTTGTTTATCTAAAAGGGAACAGTTTTGGCTGCAGGCGAAGATGGCGGTCCCCATAGGAGTTAAGGTTCCTCGTAATTTTCGCTTGTTGGAAGAACTTGAAGAAGGACAAAAAGGAGTAGGCAATGGTACAGTTAGCTGGGACCTTGAAGACGATGAAGATATGACACTTACAAGGTGGACAGGCATGATTATTGGGCCACCAAGGACGAATTATGAAAACAGAATATATAACCTGAAAGTAGAATGTGGACCTAAATACCCAGAAACTCCTCCATCAGTTAGATTTGTAACCAAAATTAATATAAATGGAATAAATAATTCCAGTGGAATGTCCGATCCACGAAGCATACCAGTGTTAGCAAAATGGCAAAATTCATATAGCATTAAAGTTGTACTTCAAGAGCTAAGACGTCTAATGTTATCCAAAGAAAATATGAAGCTTCCACAGCCACCAGAAGGACAAACATACAATAATTAATTTTAATGGATCTCAAACTTGTCTTAAATCAACAACCTTCTATTCATGTTAATGTCTTGATTAAATATCCCAATGCAAAATACCTACGTATTAAGTAAAAGAATTCCAGCTGGCAAAACATGACCTGGACATTTATAAGAATATATATACACACACACTATGTTTTCAGGTGACAGAGAAAAGATGCAACACTTTTTTTCCTCTGTTAAGGCATTGTTATTTAGGCATAAACCTGGAGTGCTCACATATAGGATTCAGGTTTTCAAGATGAAAGCATGGTGAGAAGTGTCAGATGGCTGTGGTAGCATGTATGTTTCCAAAGTTATCACTCCAGAAGAAAACCAGAAATGGCATACTTTATCCATCTTAGTGAAAGCTAAGTTTAAATTGTCTAAAGTATCAGGTAAAATGAATATTGTCACAAATTGTGTTTTTAAAGCAGTGGGTGCTGATAAGTAGTAGTATCAAAAGTAAGTTCAGGATTGTTTTGGTACCTGTATTTATAATGATAAAAAATGTCATGGGGAGGTCAATGAATTTCTGGTAAAAGCTGTTTTTGTGTGTTATATGTAATAGACATGGTAAATATTTGTTTACAGTCTTTGACAAACCATGCATATAAGTTTTAAGTGAAATCAACAAAAAGGAAATAGGTGTATGGCAATGTGATTTTGAGATTAAATTTAGTCTTGAAATGTAAATAAAATGTGGAAATATCCTCAAAAAAAAAAAAAGGGAACAGTTTTAAATTAGTTGTTTACAGTGTTGACCATGTTGGTGACTCATACAGAACTCATGAGAGCTGACAGAATGACTATGACAGAATAGAAAAAATCATTAGAGAAAACCATGCCTAGACATATTTAGTACAGCTGTGGAAAATCAAAGAAGGAAAATAATTTTTACAGAAAGGGGGAAAATATTAGAATGGGGAGGCAAAATTTGGACAACATCAAAATTAGGAATGAAATAAGAAGTGAGAAACTGACAATCAAGAATTCTATATCCAGGGTAAGTAGTCTTCACAAGTGAAAGTGAATTAGAGATATCTATTTTTAATGTTTTATGAAAGTAATATTTGCTTATAAGGTTATAAGACTTAATTTAATGATTTATAAGATTTATAGTTTTAACTAGTACAATTTTACATTTCTGAAAAAATATGTCACCCACCACAAAAATACAAGTATCTCCTCACTGACATCCAACAGCTTTTATTTATTCCAAAACTCTCTCTTACTGCTGGCATGAGTTCAAGGGTATATTCCTTTGTTTAGTTTTTCAATATGCTATATATGTATAAAATCACTAAAATGTGATTTAAATAATAAATCAAAATAATTGTCTAATAGATTAAACTTCAAAATATGTTAAAGAAGTGTCCTAAGCTTGAAGAAAAATGGGGTAATAAGATGAAAATGTAACATTCCCACCACCCAATGAGAAAAGGGGGGGGTTCTGTTTATGACTGAAACCCAAGTAATAATCATGCTTGTTTTTGTTTTTTTGTCTTGTTTTTTTGTTTTGTTTGTTTTTGGCCACATCCGGTGACGCTCAGGGGTTACTCCTGGTTTCCGCTCAGAAATCGCCCCTGGGTTGGGGAACCATATGGGATGCGGGGGATTAAACAGCAGGGGTCTGTCCTAGGCTAGTGCGGGCAAGGCAGACACCTTTACCTCTAGCACCACCACGCAGGCCCTTTGTTTTGTTTTATTTTTTTTTGCTTGTATATCATGATACTGAAATAAAGATTTTATATATATATAATAAATTTTACTTCTCAGAATGCCCTAAGGAAAAAAAATCAAAATGTAGGG
Source organism: Suncus etruscus (assembly GCF_024139225.1). NCBI lineage: Eukaryota > Metazoa > Chordata > Mammalia > Eulipotyphla > Soricidae > Suncus > Suncus etruscus. The sequence goes on from NC_064854.1 coordinate 102,577,028, forward strand.
GCCGGAGTAGTGGTGCAGTGGTAGGGCGTTTGCATTGCACACGGCTGACCTAGGATGGACCGCAGTTCAATCCCTGGCATCCCATATGGTCCCCCAAGTCAGGAGCAATTTTTGAGTGCATAGTCAGGAGTAACCCCTGAGCATCACTGGGTGTGGCCTAAAAACAAACAAACAAAACAAAACAAAACAGAAAATAAAATGTAGGCCTGCTAGGAGTAGAAGAGAATCTAATAATTATAAGAAAATTAAAGGCTCATTCCCAGCACATCAGGCACATTTTACAGTTTTGTTGTCACAGATCTGATCTCATGCTTTCACTTTTGTTGGGTCTGTGGTTCATACATAGAACTCTAACATACTTCTATACCAACAATGTGTCAGGACTCTACTTACTGCCCCCATAAATTGTAATCCATTCCTCTTATGTTCCCCAAATGCCATCCCCTTCGTTTCATTGCTTTTCTATCCTTTTCAAGACTATAATTTAGGGAACACAATAATAATCTTCTCTTAATTTATATTTCTTTAATTCTTTTGCAAGTAGTTCTCAGGAATAATTTCTAGCAATGTTGAGGAGATCAAATGTGGTATTAGGGTATGAGTGAGCCATATACAAGGCCCTATTTGTTTTGTTTTCTCACCAACTCTTAATTTCCTTTAAAGACAACTGACTTTATAAATACAAAAACATATGAACATATTACATTGTTCTGTTATATTGCTATATTTTTGTTACATTCAGAAAGGTTCAAATATAAAATTGAATTGAAAAATATATATTTAACATGAATAATGTACTACTTATAGTATAAAGTACAGATATGGCAATTCTCAGAGAAATAAAGAATAAACCCATTAATAATTGTCATTTGCATATATTCTGATATACTTTCCCAAAGATAGCCAAGGTCTAAATCAGTAAAAGAAATGCTTTAAAATGCAATTATAATTTAAATAGGTAATAAATGTTCATTATCAATATGGAATAAACACAAAATGTATTGTATTTTCTAAGTCTAAACATTTGATGAGCTATGACATATAATACATCTTTGAACTACTTTACTTTGTGAATATTAACTGTAGCATTTCCCTTGGAAAGTCTGTGCTACATTGCTGGAATTTTCTTGTTTTATTTACTTTTTGTTTTGATGCTTTGGACCAATATTTATTTGCTTCATGTATAGTTCTGTATCAAGATTACAAAATCCCAAGAAATAAATGTTGAATACTTGCTGCATATGATTATTAGAGTACTTATTGAAAAAAATGTAACTATACTAAATTATGCCAATTCTAATCTACAGCAAGAAATGTACTTTCAAACAATTATCATTCTCTTTAACCATTTCTCTTAAGACCTACTCTGTTAGCTATCTGAAGATAGCTCAATTTTAAAAATTGTAATTCTCCAATCCAATAATCTAAATTGGTGTCTTTCCTATATATTAATATGATTTTACATTATCCATATAATTTCATTATTTTACAAATAATTTACAAATAATTAAAGATAATGTAATTATATTAAAATCATTTTTTGAAGAGAAATATGATAGTGTATATAACCATACATTCAACTTTATTTTGACAGAAACAAACTGTCTCTAAGATGATCTTGCAGATATTTCTTTCGGCAAAATTTACCTTCTGTTGTGAAATATAGTTTGCAATTAAAGAGTCTCTCTCTCATAAAGAAGATACATAACAATGGAATAAAAATTTGCCCCAAGGCAATTGAAACAAAGAATATGAGAAATGTTTTCTAGAAGGAAGTTTTTTACACAGGGGTTTGGAGAATAGGGCAAGGAAGTGAACACTACAATATGGTAAAATGTCTGATGCATGAAATTCTATCAGCAACAGAACTGTAAACTACAGTGCCAAATGCTATTGTTTTGCTCCTGTCATAGAGGCAGTCTTGTGGGCAGTAAAGAAATGGAGGCAGAAGGTGAGCATTGGTGGAGGGAAATGGATACTGGTGAAGGGTTTGGTGTTGAAGTTTTGTATGCATGAAACCTATTACATGAATAACTTTTTAATTTAGTATGACTATATTGAAAAAGTGATTATTTCACATCATTATTCTTTGACTGGGTAATAGGAAGATGATGTCTGAGCAAAAATAAAAAAAGTACAATTATAAAAACAAGAGTGTATTCAGGGGCCAGAGTGATAGCACAGCGGTAAGGCATTTGCCTTGCATGCGACCAACACTGGGCGAACCCCGATTCGAATCCCAACGTCCGTATGATCCTCCGAGCCTGCCAGGTGCGACTTCTGAGCACAGAGTCAGGAATAACCCCTGAGTGTCACCGTTTGTGACCCCCAAATAAAAAATAAATAAATAAAATGCATTCAAACTATTTTTGTTTGTATATTTAGGAAGAAAGTAGTAGTAGTAGTAGTATTTTGGAAGAACACCTTCCTCTTAAAATAGGAATTATTTAGTTCCTAACCCTAACCCTAATTTATATGGTCACAATGAATATTATATTGGTTATCTTTCCACTGGTTTCTGTACTTTTATTCTAGTGAAGCAGCCTAACTTCCGAGACTTGAAATGGTGTTTTTAAATGTTGCGTGCTTTATAAAATGTACCCATTTTAGGGTTACAATTTCGCACCTTTTCAAAATATGTGTTTTTTATGCCACACCCTCAAAAAGTATAATCATCGTTTCACTGCAATCCGATTCACTTCTGGTAACCTTAGTTCTGTTGTATGAATCTAAGGGTTTGTTTTTCATTGGTTTATCATTACCATTTGCTTCTCTATACTCTTCAAATATGTGAGAACACTGGTATCTATCTTTTCTTTCTAGTTCATGTCATTGACCTAGAATTTTCCTTTGTATTTCATTTGAAATCATCTATAGCTTCCAGTTTTGCTCTGCTTTGGGATTAACAAGACTTGGTTTCTCCTCAATTACAGGTGTAGGTGTACTTATTCAGCCTAAATTCAATTCAATAAAGAAACTAAATTCTAGTTCGAGACAGATTTCATCACCAATGTGAAGAATTTTTTTATCTTAAGCATACCTCCAGGTTGATAAACAAATGGTTGAAATGTCATGAGTATGGAATACAATTAACATAATATATAATGACAATAGTTTATAAATGTGAATCAGGAAAAATACTTGGTTATTTTTTAACCATCACTATTGATAAATATATGAAAATGCTTATTTTACTTTATAATATCTACAGAATTTATAAATGATTGTTTCTAGTAATCACAAAGTACTAGATAAAACTAAATTTAAAAATTAATGTAGGTTTGTACCTGGGGGCCGGCGAGGTGGCGCTAGAGGTAAGGTGCCTGCCTTGCAAGCTCTAGCCAAGGAAGGACTGTGGTTTGGATCCCCGGCGTCCCATATGGTCCCCCCCAAGCCAGGGGGCAATTTCTGAGCGCTAGCCCAGGGAGTAACCCCTGAGCATCAAATGTGTGTGGCCCGAACCCCCCCCCCCCAAAAAAAAGTAGGTTGTACCTGGCCATCTTCTCAGACTCTCACTCTGTTCTCAAAAGAGATGTAAACCAAGCCATGAAAAAAATATGAATATGTGGGCCACACAGCTGAAAGTGGCAATAATGAGAGGAAAGAGAGAACCAAGTCCTCCCCTCTGCTGAAGCCATGCCTGCTGCACGCATCACCCACAATTGTTCTTGGCCAATGCCTACTTCACCACTCCTCTAAGACTTTCTGCAGAGACATCAATCTGACCAAAAATCTAGATATGATGTATTGGGGCTTATATCACGAGGACATATTTGGGGTATGAGTGCAGGCATGCTCTCCTTGTATTCTCATACTTCCGGAAGCCCTGGCAGCAAAAACACACCCCTCAAAAGCCTTAGTATCAGCGATAGCGCTTGGAATTCCTGGACAATTCCACTTTTATAATACTGTCACTCCCTGGGTATACACCAATTTAGATGCCAATGTGTATCTGTAGCCAACTAATGCTTAGAAACAAATGAAGTAATAGAATGGTCGAGCAACATAAGCTTACTAAACATTCTGACTTATGACCTCATTGGAGATATAATAATTTTCAGATGCTTGCTTGTTGCTGTACTCTTTTTTCCCTCTATCCCTTTTTTTTCTTTCTTTCTCTTTCTTTTCTTTCCTTTCTTTCTTTCTTTCTTTCTTTCTTCTTCTTTCTTTCTTTTCATTCTTTTCTTTCTCTTCTTCTTTCTTTCTATTTCTTTCTTTCTTTTCTTTCCTTTCTTTCTTCTTTCTTTTCTTTCTTTCTTTCTTTCCTTTCTTTCTTTCTTTCTTTCTTTTCTTTCTTTCTTTCTTTCTTTCTTTCTTTCTTTCTTTCTTTCTTCTCTTTCATTTTCTTTCTTTCTTTTCTTTCTTTCTTTCTTTCTTTCTTTCCTTCCTTCCTTCCTTCCTTCCTTCCTTCCTTCCTTCCTTCCTTCCTTCCTTCCTTCCTTCCTCCTTCCTTCCTTCCTTCCTTCCTTCCTCCCTTCCTTCCTTCCTTCCTCTTCTTTCTTTTCTTTCTTCTCTTTCTTTCTTTCTTTCCTTCCTTCCTTCCTTCCTTCCTTCCTTCTTCCTTCCTTCCTTCCTTCCTTCCTTCCTTCCTTCCTTCCTTCCTTCCTTCCTTCCTTCCTTCCTTCCTTCCTTCCTTTCCTTCCTTCCTTCCTTCCTTTCTTTCTTTTCCTTTCTTTCTTTCTTTCTTTCTTTCTTTCTTTTCTTTCTTTCTTTCTTTCTTTTCTTTCTTTTTCTTCTTTCTTTCTTTCTTTCATTTTTTCTTTTTTAACAGATTATCTCCCCACTTACCCAGAAACAAAATGATCAGCTGTCAACTCTTTATACATTCTCTTAAAATAAATTAAAATTTATGAAAAAATATTAAAGTAATGTCAGTGAGCTTAAAGCCAAAAGTCAATTCAAAGGACAAAATTAAAGGCCACTGAGATGTCATGCAAAATATATATATATATATATATATATATATATATATATATATATATATATGTATATATAATAATCAACAGATAACTACCAAGGATTTAGGTCATGTTAAAACTTTACAAGAAATGGCTGGAACAATATTAAAACAAGTAGCGCAATGCCTAGTACTCATCTGACTGAGGTTTGATCCTGGGAGCCATAAATGTTCCATAAGCACTATCAAGAGTAAGTCCTGAGCATTGAGCCAGAAGTCCTGTGTACCACTGGATGTGGCTCTAGCAAATAAATAAATGATATGTTAATAAAATTGAACAATTACTGTAAGTTACTGTACTCTATATAAAAGCAATACAACTTTGTGCAAAGATTTAGTTTCTCTTCATATTAAATCTCACATAAATATTTAATTTATCATCTAGTTGCCACTGTGGCTAGATAATTATATCACATTAGCTGCAAAGATAAACAACCCAATTGGATATGTAAATAAAAAATAATAAAGAATAGACACTAATCAAGAGTATTCATAATTTTCAAAGTTAAAACTGTGAAAAGGTTTTGATTAAGCTGTTGTTATTTGAAACATGAAATTAGAATCAGTTTAGTTTAGTCAGTTGAGTTGTACTGAATTAGTTGTAATTGAATAAAAATGTCCCACAGAATCTTCAGTCTTTATCATGAACCTGGAAGTAACACAGGACCTTGAGTATGAAGGAAATTCTGAGCCTAGAGTATATGGTGAGGGGCCAAGAGATAGCATGGAGGCAGGGGTGTTTGCCTTGCATGCAGAAGGACGGTAGTTTTAATCCCGGCATCCTATATGCTCTACTGAGCCTTGCCAGGAGTGATTTCTGAGAGTAGAGTCAGGAGTAACCTCTAGTGCTGCTGGGTGTGACCCCCCAAAAAAAGAAAGATTATATGGTGAGAAATAAAATGATTGTAGTAGAAACTATTTTTGTTTGTTTATTTGTTTGGGTGCCACACCCCAGTGATGCTCAGGGTTACTCCTGGCTATGTGCTCAGAAATTGCTCCTTGCTTGGGGACCATATGGGATGTGGGGGAATCAAACAGTTGTTTGTCCTAGGTCAGTGCATGCAAGGCAAATGCCCTACCACTTGCACCACTGCTCCAGCTCCTGTAGTAAAAACATTTTATAGAGTCACAGTTATTTAAAACATTATTTTAGTTGAGGAACATTGGTAATCACACTGTCTAGTGTTAAATGATCAGTAAATGTTAACAAAATAAACTATGGATTATTCATTATATTCAGGTTACTTGACTACTTTTTACCTATATATTTGCAATGTATATCAAAACATTTCTCTAAGATCATCGTGATTATTATTTATCAAATATATCATTGTCTCTACTAACACATAACATACACAATTTGTTTTTATAATAGAAAATGTTGAAATGCTGAAGGGAATTAGGTTAGGTTTTTAAATATATGAGGAGTGGGACATAAATATTGCAATTATAACAAAATCAATTTAAGAGTTTGAAGTAATAAGATTAGGCAGATAAGAAATTTTTAGAACTTTATGCCATAGTTGAAAATTACATAATTTTAATCTCACCTTCTAGGTCTTTCTTAGTTGTTTGGAGACTCAAATTATTTACAGATAATGGTTTATGTTGAAAACTAACTATATTAGCATAAGATTGATTCCTCAAGGGCAAAAAAAAGTGAGAGAGATTGGGATAAGAGGAGAAATGGACACAAGGAGATGAGACAACAGATTGTTATTTAGTTAAGGAGAAGGGCCACCTTATTTTTCTTTATTGAAACAAAACCACATAACTTGAACTATCTAGTCCCGCTTCCCAATTAGAGCAGGAAATAAGACAGGTACCAAGATCAAACAGGGGTAGGACCACTAAGTAGTAAGCTAGGCACAGAGGGGACCACTTATTCTGGCAGCCCTGGACGTGAAGAAGGAGGATATGGGAGGTAGGACGGGAACGGAGATGGAGGGAGGACAATTCGGTGAAGGGAATTCCCTGATTTTATGTTAATATGTACCTAAAATATTATTGGCAATGATATGTAAGCCATTATGATTAAAATAAAAATTATATTTATATAAAAAAGAAAGAAATGACAACATTTAGCAATGCTTGGTCCCCTCATCATGGACACTTAAGGGTATGTTTTATCTTTATTCCTAACCATTTCTTGAAAAATGATATTTTATTTGACAAATATAATCTAATAATCTTGTGCAGAATGTTATTTTATTTTTTCAGGGCTTTTAATAATATCTTTATTTAAACACCATGATTACAAATATGACTGTAGTTGGACTTCAGTCACTAAAAGAACAACCCAATGCAACACAGAATGTTATTTTAAATTCTTTTGGCAAATATCTCCAAAATCTTAAAGAAACTGTCAATGTTTTTATTGTTGCCTAAAAATATGAGACAAACTTGCTTTCCATAATATCAGTTGCAAAATGAATTTTTAGAGAATTAAGCATGGTTTTTTTTCTCATCTTTTCATCCTGCTTTTTGTTTTCACCCAAATATTCTATGCATGGTTTTCAATAGGATTTTTCTAAAACCCTTCTATATAAACCCTAAATGAGATAGGCTGTGTGTGGAGGGAAAGAAATTCGGGAAACTGTCAATGTGAAAAAAGTTCCTTATTTTCACCTTAATTGCACAGTGTCATTTTAAATAAGTGCTAAGCCAGAGAAGGTTTTTATTGTTTTCAACCACAGGATTTATATTACCTTAAAAAAAAAAAAAAGCTTCAGCCGCAAGTTGGATGCTTCTGGCAGCAATACAAATCTAGCACCACCCAGGGAGGGAGTGTACTTGCTGCTCTTTCACTTCTGGCAGGAGAGAGGAATGCTGGACATCAAGAGGCGAGAGAAGGGCTGCCCAGAGCATCTCCTGGCTGCTCCCCTTTCTCAGGCTGCTTCCCTGCCCCAAACCTTGGGCCTCTTCCTTTTGGAACACACAGGTAAGTGATTGAGGTATCTATCGAAGTTATACTTCTAGCTCATTTCATGAAGGCCCTGGAAGTCAAGTGCTGATGACTGCAGGTATGTGTCTCCTCAGTTGCTCAAAGGGCTCAAGAAGGCCTGGTGTAGGTCATAAACTTCTCATTTGACCAATAAATGGCTGCAAAGGTCTTTTTGTGTTTTATCTATGTAGAATTTGAGGCTTGCTTTACTTTTGGAAACATTTTCACAGCAATTCTTTTCTACAAATCTGTGTTTATTGTTAATCTGTGATTCTTTCAAATTCAGAAATAAGACCTTAGAAAAAACTTTACAAATAAACAAATTAAATATCATAAAGTTTAATTTCAAGCATTGTTCAGAAAGTTAAAAATTGGCAAAATATAAGATTAAGTATTAAAACGTGATGAGAATGACTATTTTTGCTCTCTTTGATATGCCGGTTGTCTTTAAATATGAAATATAAATAAATTTGTACATTTATATATAAAATTTGAAGTTGGGTTCTTAATGAATTTTTTATATTTCAATTTCTGTTTCCACTTAGATGTCAGAAACTGAGTTGGAAAAGAAAAAGGCAAGAACCACTGATCGTTTTGAAAATGATAAAAGTAACATTTCTTGGCTAAAGGAAGGTAAGTTCTCTTGATGATGATTTGATATCAACATGAAGATTGTGCTTTTAGTCATAAATACAAAATAGTGTAGAAGGAAAAAATACTCCAGCAGTTAAAAAAAAGATAAAGATTCTGGAGGTTTTTTTTTTTTCCTTTCTTTTCTTCTTTTTTTTTTTTTTCATTTCTTGGCCTATATATGCGATAGCTGGGAGATCTTTACTATTGAAATTCAACTTGTACTCTCTAAATTGCAGTAAACACAGCTATTGTTTTTGCTAATATTGTGTCTTTTCAGCTCAGCTTTACTTCAGATCTCTAAAGTTCAAAATATGCTGCTGAATTTTCTTTGCTATTGACTAGGGAGGAGACTATGAGGATAAGTGTTTTCAAAATAATAATCACAGATAAGAATGCAAGCTGTAGGAAGTAATGGCTACAAATAGAATCACCATTCACAGCAATTAGAGAAGCCACCTTCCCAGGGGAGAATGCTGTCAGCCACGGGCACTGCATGCATAAGATGGTTGCTGGAAATACACATAAATCGATATCCTCTCTTTTGATGAGTACAAATTTGTGCACTTTTGAAAATAGGCATAACCTCATGACTATTTACTAGAAGGTTTGATTTTATAATTTTTATGTATGCCTTTACAAATACTGCCTTTTATTTGATCTAAATAGGTATTATGTCTTTTATACCACTTTCATAAATATTTTATTTGTAAATAAACCTGAGTAACAACTCAGGCTGGGGAGGTGGCTCAGTGGTAGAGTGCATGCTTCATATGGAATACTTATTTTTAGTCCCCTGGCAGAGAAGAAGACATAACAGTGAAATGGGGGTGAGGTCAATCATGGGAAGTATTATATATATTAGGTAGATTGTAAGTCAAAAACAAAAAGTCAACAATTCAGTATATTTGATGATCATGCTGAATCATTTATTATAAAACTCTATGAAGTAAAAAGTATCCCCAACCTCCACATGAGAAAAGAGAATATCAAAGTTTAATTATAAAATTGAGAAATGCCAGAATTGAGTTAAGTAGAAATTTAGTTTTTGTGATGCCATAGCAATGTGAATTTCACTACAATTGTAGACCATGCTCCAAAGGAAAAGACATTTAAATTACTTGTCAGAATATATTCTGTGCTCAAAATATTTGACTTCAGGGTTTAAATCAATACTCCCATCTTCATATAGGACACCACACTTATTCCATCCTTTCTTTTATTTGTTGTGGGGGGGGGGAGGAAAATCAATGGAAAAAAGGAAATTACTAGAAACTAAACTAGGAGTTTCTTGCATGGGAAACATGCACTCTAGCCCTAAACCATATTTCCAACCTCTTATTCCTATCCAAATTCAATGCCAATTTAATGTCATCTGATTTTGAAATGTTTACTTTTATTTTGGGGGGTTTTATGGGGACTAGGAGATATACCTAGTTATCTTCAGGGCCTACTCTGTGCTCTGTGCTCAAGGATCACTTCTGTGATCATTTTTAAATAAAAATAATTACCCTTTTAAATAAAAATAATTTTGTTTCCAATGGCATGTAAAAGTTTAATAACTACCTCAAGCTATCTTTGACAAAAAGTGTACTTCACAATAAAAGTTGATGCGGTGATAAATCATATCCTTTTAATAGTCTTAGGGATAAGACATTCTTTAATATATTTTTAATAAAGCATCTTTTAAATAGAAACCTTTAAAAATCAATATGAATGCAAACATTGAAATTAAGTACCTCTTATGAACTCCAAATCCAGAAGACAGAAGTTTTCTTCACTACACATTACAGTGAAGTTATTACATATTTTTTACTTTACGTGGACTCATACTATCAATATCTTATATAGAAATAATGATTGGATTAATAGACAGGTCAAGTTTTTACTGGCGGATTTTCTTTTAAAAATTATAATCATTTTTAGAACTTATTGAATTCTTGCAAATTATAAAATCTAATTACCTTTGTGAATTGTTTCATTCCATTGGACACTTTATTTAAGTTACACTCAAGTTATGTTCAGTATACTTCATAAAAGAGCTATGTGTAGCCTATAAAGAGTGGTACAGGGATCATCTTTGCATATGTGGGCGTAGTTTAACTTTAGGATCCTCAAGGTAAACTCTAAAACCATTAAATGTGACTTCATGATCCCCATAACATCAGGAACACAGAAATACCACATCATAGTCTCAAGTATTGAACCACTAGATCTAGTTGATGGAGTATTTCTAGAAATGTTCATCAGGGTGCCAGAGCATTATTAGGAAACCTAACTAATAAATAAATGATAAGTAAAATAAATGACTAAAATTCTAAAGTAATTTGAACCAGAATGATAATACAGATGCTAAGTTACTTGCCTTGCACTTGAACTGACCATATTTGATCTTCAGAATCACCTGGTCCCTCAAGTACCATCAGGAGTAATTTCTGAGCAAAAGGTCAATACAATAGTAAGACCTGAACAATACTAGGTGAGACCCAACTCCATTCTCTCTCAGATGATAAATAAAAATATCAAACCTTAATTCAGTATTTCAGTATTTTCATGATGAATTATTTATTTTTTAAAACACAAATGTCATGTCTCTTTTAATGTTAAGGAAAAGCTTATATTTTCAAGGCAAATTGGTATAGTATGGTAAAATATGAAAAAAGGAAGGTATATTTTTTACTTTACAGGTTAAATATTTACTTGGAATGTGAATTGTAACATCTTATTTGACCCACTTTAACTTTAGGTTTTGTTGTTGTTGTTGTTGTTTATCTTTTAGGTCATGCTCAGAAGTGCTTTAGAGTTTAGTTTTTGTTCTGGGCTCAAGTATCACTCCTTATAGGGATAGGGAAACCAAATGCAATGCCCAGGCTAGACCCCTGTTGGGGTGTATGTACCTGCTCGACTATTTAGCCTGCCTTTGATTCTTTAGTTGGGGACCATAATGCTTGCTTTGTGAAATTATGAGGGACAGATTTTTTAATATAATTTTTATTTTGATCATAGTGGCTTACATATTGTTGACAATAATATTTTGGGTACATATTTACATAAAATCAGGGGGGATTCCCATCACCAATTTTTCCTCCATACACCTCCGTTTTTGTCCTACCTCCCATATTATGAGGGACATATTTTATTATTTTTATTTTTCTCTCTATAAAACATTATTTAAGGGGCCGGGCGGTGGCGCTAAAGGCAAGGTGTCTGCCTTGCCAGCGCTAGCCTAGGACGGACCGCGGTTCGATCCCCCGGTGTCCCATATGGTCCCCCAAAGCCAGGAGCGACTTCTGAGCGCATAGCCAGGAGTAACCCCTGAGCGTCACTGGGTGTGGCCCAAAAACCAAAAAAAAAAAAAAAAAAAAAACATTATTTAAAGTAACAGTTATATTTTGAGAACCTGGTTCATACTTTGAATAATCTACATCAGAAACGTCATTGTATATTTTTATATTATTTGGTAGAAACTTCTTCATTTGGTTCCTATAAGCAACTTGTTGTGCATAGTATTGCCCTTATTTTACAGATTAAAACAGTGATTAACCATGAAATTGTGAATTTTACCCAAACTGCTAAAATATTAAGAAACATATTAAGAATCCAGGGAGATAACACAGTGGATAGAACTCTTGATTTGCATATAGTGGCCCAGATTTGACACCTAGAATCTATATGGTCCCCTAAACCCTACCAGAAGTTAGGTGTAAATATAGCTGAATGCAGCCTCACTGCACAAAACAAACAAACAAACACTTGGACTCTTAAACCCAGGTCTTCTAGTTCCAAGTTACTTTCTTTGCTTTAAATTATTTAACCAAAGTGGTCAAAACAAAGGCCAACTAACTTCACAATCAACATTGTCTGTATTTTAAATTTATTAAGCCCCTTAAAATAAAAAATATATACTTTAAAGTTCTTCAATCAAAATTTTACTTTTCAAAGCAGTAAAAGTTTCTATGTGACTTCATATTACAATATCTCTTGTCTCTCTTTAATCTCAGCTGAATGCTTAAAATATAACCAGCTTGTTTTCACCTAAAGGTGAAGAGGTTCTTACTTGCCTTCTACTTTGACCTTAAGTAAACTACGGCCCTGAGGATCTTGAGAAGTTTTCAGAGAGCTGATAACACCACACACATAGTTATTATCCACACATAAGGCAAACGGTTGAGAAAAATATCGGAAGATCTGAAAATGCATTCATTGCAAAAGTAATAAAATCCTATTTATCTTCTATAAAGTCAGATAGTCTTTTATTATTACTAGTCACCATCTTCACATTCTAAACTCCTGGTTTAAACTTAAGGACTTTAGGAGAAAACAGGTAGAGGCCAAGAACAATGTTTTGGAACCAGATAGGTATTTCAAAAGGGAAACTGAGAAACTGGTCTTATGTCATTTTGTTTTGGGAAAGCATATCTGGTGGTGCTCAGAGATCACTCGTGGTAAGGTTTTATGGACCATTTGTTATGCTGGGGAGCTAACCCATGTCTTACTCATGCAAGGCACGTGTTACCTGCTGTGCTTTACCTGCCATTCCTAGAAACTGCTTTAAAACAAAGAAACATAGTCTAATTTTGAAATATGCATACAAGAAATCTTAATCCTGCAACTAAGTGCAATCTTTTTATTTATCTATTTATTTACTTATTTATTTATTTATGTGCAATCTTGAAGGTGGTTACAAACTATTTGTTGAGGTCTAAGGTGAGGCAATAAGGCTGGAAGTAAAGACAGCAGTAGCCAGAAAATGTCTGATATGGTGCTAGAATTAAGCATTTTGCTAATTATCTGTGTATGAATTAACATAAATATTTGGGGGATTCCAATCAGATTGAGTTCTATCTATTTAATCTGGTTTTCATAACAGGTCTGAAAGTAAGATCAAGAGTTAGGCATCTAAATCTGTAATGTGTATTTAGTGGAACAGAACAGGCAAAGGAAAAGGTAAAGAATATAGGAATACAAGACAGCTTAATGGAATCAACATATTCTGTAGCTCTCGAGTAAGTAAAGCATAAAGAAAAATTGTAACAAGGAGAAGAAAGCAGAAATTAGAATTTTTTATAAAGGAATATTGAGATATTTCATAAACTGAGAAAGGCAATAGGATATAAGTGGACTAAATGGCATGTAATACACATTAGGTGGTATTACACATTCTGGATAAGCATTTCAATGCTCGTGTCTTACAACAGTGGATATAGAAAAGAAACATCAAGATGAAAGGGTGATGGAGGGCTTTAAAATTGTTGGTTATTTAGTTTAAAATCACAATATCACGAGTACTTGAACCGAACACAATTTCTCATAATGTCTTCTAATTTTTTCAGAAGCAGAAAGTCTATATTTCTATGTGAAATTATCTGATTTCTAAAGTTAAGTAAGGAATGACTAAAAAATAACAAAACATCACTAAGAACAATTTTTTTAAGTTCAGTGAGTGAGTTTACTACAGTCTACAAGCTAGCAATTTGTAATTGAGTTTATATCTCTAAATAAAAATCTAGCACAATTTCTTTTTTTTTTTTTTTTGGTTTTTGGGCCACACCCGGCGGTGCTCAGGGGTTACTCCTGGCTGTCTGCTCAGGAATAGCTCCTGGCAGGCACGAGGGACCATATGGGACACTGGGATTCGAACCAACCACCTTAGGTCCTGGATTGGCTGCTTGCAAGGCAAACACCGCTGTGCTATCTCTCCAGGCCCATAGCACAATTTCTTGAGAAATAGTTTTCCATAAATATTGGTCTTGGTGCACATGTACATATTTATATGTATGTGCAAAATTCAAGATAATTGTTTAACTAAAATGTGAAATTAAGAGCATTGAAATTAAATTGCCTAACAAGAGATTTGTTATCTAGAACTATTTTAAGAAAGCGTTAATTTGAGGAGTATAACAGAGAGAAAAAATAAAGTCATTCCAAGTTATAAGTGTGTCCTCAGAGTTAAAAGCATATTTCTATATTCTTCTATACAAGCATTGCCTCTGTTCAACAATTGCTAAATTGAGTGAGAAAATTTGTTCTTAGAGAAAACATTGATTAAAAAAGGCAAAGAGGTCATAAACAATTCTTCTCTATTATTAAGTTCTAGGAATTGAAAAATGTGGAAGATGAAAATTTTTCAGTTATTTTGAATTACAGATTCTTATCTAGACACATTCATATAATGACTACAGTCTTTTGTGAGTTCAAAGTTATTATTACATTTTTAAAATACCAAATGTGGAGAAGTTGGATAACCATGCACCGAGTACCATTTGATCAGAATAAATAAAAACTTGGAGACTAATAATCCAAGATACTATAAAATGTCATAAATACCTTAAAAACTATATTCTAAAATTTCCTTTTTCAATATCATGTAAAATGAAAATACATATTACAAGAAATCCATCTTATTCTTCACTGAATCATATTTGAAAATGAAAGTTTTAAAAAATATCTTGTATTAACTGCTATTATTAAATTCATTTTCTTTAATTATTAGTGAATTTATTTTATGCATTAAAATAATTTCAAACAATGACCATAATGATAATAAAATATGTGTCTTATTCAGTTTAGTAGCCATCTGATGGGACTCTACTTGAACTGACAGACAACGTATCAGGCATAGAAACAAAAATGCCAAAAATTAAAATGTCACAGTTCCTGCCCTCAAGGAACTCATGTATTTAAGTGCTTTACTATAATGACTAAATATTAATCCATGTTAATTCCCTCACTTAGATAATTCTTATTTTAAAAGACTATTTTTGTGTCTAGCTTAAAAATTAAGCCACTTTAATGCCTGTTTTAAATTGTTAATTTTCACAAATAGAATATCCTAACACTCCTTTTACACAAAAACTAATCATTAGCTCTTCTTTCTGTAATCTTCATTAACTTATGAAACTGTTTTGCATAAATAATCAAATACAGCTGAGGAAAAGGCTACAACCTAATAGAAGGGTTTTATGTCTCATTTTAAACATAACTAAAAGGAAAATTAATTGAAACTATGCCTTTGAGTCATATAAATAAGTAAAATAGCAAAAATAAGGTCAAGGGGATAAGCACAGACTTTAAATGCAGAAACAGCAGGTTCAATTCTAGTTACCACATGCCCTGTGAGCATTGCAGGGAATTGCCTTTACCACAGAACTGGGAGTACACCCTGAATAAAGCCACATGTGCTCCCCAATTTAATGAGAAGTACAAGTATTTCACAAGATAATTATCTGAAGCTTTAACACAAGATATGTAGTAGAAACTGAAGTAGGATTTTTTTCTTCTGAATCAGTGAACAATGAAGTTCTGAGAGAAAGACAATTGAGTTAAGATGTATATGCCAAGAAGAAGCTAGCTGGGGTGGGGGAGAAAAAAAGAAAAGAAAAAGAAGTTAGCTGTGTGACATTCTGGAAACAGTATTACAATAAAGAGAACCTATGTAGAGCCATCACTCAGTATGATTTGGAGAAAAAAATAATGAAGGACAGGAGAAAGGAAGGAAGGGCAGAAAGAAGGAAGGAAAGTAGGAAGAACAGAAATAAGAAAGGAAGAATGGAAGAAAGGAAGGTAAGAAGGAAAAAAATAGGAAAAAAGAAAGAAAAGAAGTATAGAAGAAATGAATGAAAGAAGAAAAGAAGGGAAAAAAGTAATAAAGAAAAGAAAAATAGAAGAAAGAGGAAGGAAAGAAGGAAGAAGAAAGTAAGGAAAGAAGAAAGAAATGAAAGCAGGAAGGAAGAAATAAAGAAAAGAAGGAAAATAGAAGAAGAGAAGGAAGAAGAAAAATGGAAGATTAGAAGGAAGAAGAAATGAAGTATGGAAGACTAGAGAAGTAAAGAAGAAAAGAAAGAAGCTGAAAAAAGAAGGAAATAAAAAGAATGGAAGAAGGGAAGATAAAAGGAAGAAAGGGAGGAAGAAAGGAAGGATAGAAGAAAGGAAGGGAAGGAAGGAAAGAAGAAAATGGAAGAAAAAGAAAGAAGTAAGGAAGAAAGAAAAGAAAAATAGAAGAAAAAAGGAAAGAAGGAAGGATGAAAAGAAGACGGACAAAGGAAGAAAGGATGGAAGAAAGGAAGGAAGGAAGGAAGGAAGGAAGGAAGGAAGGAAGGAAGGAAGGAAGGAAGGAAGGAAGGAAGGATGGAAGGAAGGAAGAAAATAGCAAGTTATCAGTCAAGATTGACTTCTGGCTAGAGGTATTGAGTGATGGCAATGCTGAATGGGAAAACATGAGCGATCAACTGTCTGGAGATGAAAAAATCAAAAGATATTGGAGTATCAAATTAATTGATAAATACCAATGAGCCATTGTAATAAAAAATACTATTTGGGACATGCGATATAAATAAACAGCTACACTCTGTTAATAGGCATTTTTGGCTTGAGAGTTTGCTTAAATCAAAAGAATGGACAGGATTCAACTGAGAAAGAAATAAAATAACTAAAATAACATTTGAGGTACACATAGGAATATAAATAGAATGTGACATATACCCAGTGGTGAATGGAAACAGTGGATGGAGTATCTTATCTTGATCCAAAGAAAAATTTGCACTTGATTACCAGGCTTGTGACCAGAGATAGAGCCTTGAGTCTCTTATATAGTCTTTCTCAGCACTTTGCATTTAAACAAACCCTTCTGAGGAGTCTACTAATATTCATGTTATGTTGTAGTAAAATACATTTAGTAATTAATATTAACTTTTATTTATCAAGGGATCTTTAAGCATTAATAAGGGTCAAGTGTCAATCCTAGATATACTCAGCTAACCTAATCATCAGTGATTATGCTAGTGATGCGATGTTCAGGTCCATCAGTACTATAGGCTATCAGTGCCATGCAGGATGTATTTGGAGGTCACAAAGGATATATATATATATATATATATATATATATATATATATATATATATATATATATATATATAAGAGTTTCGGGCTCCACATGGTGCCAGGAAGTGAATTTTGAATTTCACACATAAATGCATATGATCTAGCCATTGGATTTATCTCTACCCCTTAAACCCCCCACACATATATGCAACCTTCCACTCTCTATTCTTTTTCTTAAAGAAATATTTGGTAAACTTAATGATGGCATATGACTTTGAAATTTTAATTCTAGTTTGGTGCCAGAAAGGTAATACAAAATATAAGACACTTACCTTTCATACAGTGATCAATCCATAGCACCATAAATAGTCCTGAGAACTGCCAGAATTGATCCCTAAGTAGAGTCAGGAGTCCTGAGGACTGCAGGGTGTGATACAATAGCAAAAAAAAAAAAAAAAAAATATTGGGCAGGAGAAATAATAAGTGGGCAAGGTGTTTGTGTGTCTGACTTAAGTTTGATTCCCTGAACCCCAAAATGCAATAAATAAAAAACAGGATAATTATTATTTGAAGACAAGAGGAGATGGATTTAATAGCTCAGTTAGAAAGAACAAATTAACTTTTCCTCCACTGTTTTGCTTTATTTAATTAAAGCAAGGTTGAATGCTCCTCTCCATTAATGGTGAAGGTAAATTTATATAAGATAAAATGTACCAAGTAAAATGTTAACAAAACACACATGTTTTCAGCTATCTGGATAGCCATCAACTGAATCAAACTGACCACAAAGTTAGCCATTTCATAATTTATTAAGAGGTAAGTAACTTTGTTCTTCTTTGCTATTAGTAATTATTGCTACTAGTAATTACTGCTATTAGTAAACTATTAGTCAAATATAAGGGATAGAGATATTTCTTCAGAGTTTGGGACTCTATATTTTTATGGGTGTGTGTGTGTCATCAATATCCAGTGGTGCTCAGGACTTATTTTTTGGTTCTGCACTTAGGAATCAGTCCTGGCAGCACTGAAGGACCTAATAGGCTGTCAAGGATCAAATCCAGATCAGCTGTGTGCAAAATAAGCACCTTAGCTACTGTGCAATATCTGTAATTCAGAGTTCTAATATCAGAATAATAATGGAAGAACTAATACTATGTTGCTCCCATATAATATTTGCTCTAAGTACTGGTACCTATGATCCAATTTTCAGTGCTCTACTGCACACAGGCTAACATTTTCTAAGAACCGAACATATGCTGTTGATGAAAACCTGAATATTTCAGGAAGAAAAGATATTACTTAAAATATATTTGTCATCATTTACTAAAGTTCAAATGCCAAAATCATTTTAATTGTCTAAGAACATTATTTTATGTGTAGACATTCAATAAAAGATGATATTTTCTGTGTCTTCATAGGTCAACAAATTAAATTACAGTGGCACCTTATATAGCTTATGGCTGAAATTTCTTCCTAACTAAAGTCTATTAAGTTAATTTCTTACAAAATGATGTTGCTGATATCAATGGAATGGAAAGCCTAGAAGATGCTATGTCAGCCATGATACTCTGACCAGATAAATTAATCAGTGAAAAGTCCCAATAAGTTGTTAAAGAGCAGATTTAAGGACTCTCTTTCAATGATATTAGGGCAGTACATCAAATCCAGAATGGTCTTAGCTTACCATTATTAATTGCAATTTTATGAAGTAGAAATGAAGAGTCTAGGATGTAATCTCTCCAGTTTTTACAGGAGAAGAAAATGATTAAAAATTTTCTAGAGATTTGTTTCTTTCAATTAATATTTCTCAGTAGTCATTCATTTTTATTTATGTCAAAATAGCTGTTGGTGTAATATGCTTAATAGACATTAGTATAAAGAACAATATTAGAGTGAAAGAAAAATGTTTCTTATTCCTCAGGTTTAAAGGTATTCCATTTCTTGTAAATTCCACAAAGAGATACTTAAGTTTTATTTGATTATGGCCCATTTCTTTCAGCTTAGGAACAGCATTTAGTAGGAATACATTCTCTAATAAAATGCACCTACACTAGGTGTTCACCAGACCATTAGTGAAAAAAGGAAATGTGAATAGAGCAAATGAAGACATCACATACAGGCATAAATCACTTCAACCATTTTAACCATTATTTAAGCCTATCTAAAAGTAAATGTGCAGCAAAGACAAAAAGCAAGGGCAATGACATTAGTTTTGCAGTGTATAACTTCAAGAAAAAAAAAAAAGACAGAGAGGACAACTCATACAGGCATAGTATTAAATAAGACATCACACAGTTCTTCCCCTTGAATGAGTTTCTGTACCAATGTGGATTTGAAAAGACATTGCTTTTTCGCAAAAGGCAAAAACTGTGCTTTATGATGTCTGATTTCGAACAATGGGCAATAGGAAAGGAAAACTTCATTTTGACTCTTCATTTACAAAGGTTCCTTGCCTTCTTAGATTTAGAATATTCAGTATTAATGATAAAAAACCAATTATTCTAGTTACCATAAGTTTATGATAATAAAAATATCCTGAATAAACATTTCATAAGCATACAGTCTTTATAAATATACTTTTATGGAGGAAGGAAAATATATCAAAATGTATTATTATATTTAATAACAAAAATGAATCATAAATGTTAAAATTTATTTATATATTTCCTAAATGTATTGAATAAAGTACATGTATTCATCATAGCATTAAAATTAATTTTTAGATCAATATTCAATTGTGAAAAAATTCAGGTTGATAAGATAAAGCAGACTTATAAAAGAAGCATTTGCTTTACAAAATGTCAAATTAATTAAGCCAAATTAATAAGATGGTTTTATATTCTACAATGTAAAGATATATACATATAATAAAAATACCTCTGAGCACAAGAAATTTATAATTCAATTGGCAAAATTAAATGTTAACAAAACATTCTTTTTGTCATTTGATTCAGACAACAGAAAATTCTTCAGCTCTATTCTAAATACAATCGAATATACACAATTTAAACGAAATTTCCCACTATCAAAACATATCAAACCATATGAATCTACCCAATTTCTCAGTTAGATACAGAAATCTCTTAAAATTAGACGAGGCTTGTTAATTTGTTTTTAATCAAGTTAGCAGATTGGGGTTAAAACAACTACACTAAAGAGTCTCTTGAAAACTGCATTTAACAATATTAACTTTTGAGGCTGGAGACATACTACAGCTGGTAGGGAATTTGACTTGCCTGTGGACAAGCCCTATTAAATACCAGGACCCTATATGGTAATTCCTGAGTTCAGTCAGGAGTAACCTTTTAACCTTGCCAGGTGTGGCCACAAAACAAAACAAAAACAATAACAACAAAACCAATAAAAATATTCACTTTGGGGACCAGAGAGATAGCATGGAGGTAAGGCATTGCATGCAGATGGATCCCAGCATCCCATATGGTCCCTCGAGCCTTCCTGGAGCGATTTCTGAGCATAGAGCCTGGAGTAATCCCTGAGTGCAAAAAATATCACCCAAAGCATTTGTAGTAAGTGTATATATGATATTTCTGGGTAAGGAGGTAATTAAGGATCATAAGTCAATAGATTTAGACTGTTAATTACTCAAGGGTGCTAGATGCCCTCAGCATTTGCTAGAGTAGTCTAAGTACTTCCAACCTCACTTAAGTCTTAAAAATAAAAAGAGAGATGAATAAACAAACAAATGAGTAAATAAATTTCAAACATGATGTGTGGCAGAGAGAAGAGAACACATAGATATCAGGACGGTATTAAAACATGAGTTACAATAGCAAGTGAGTTCTATTTCAAACTGATGGAGTATAATAGAACAGAGGTTGCAAGTGAGCAGATGAAGGTTTTGGTCTGCAAAATATAAAATTAACCTTAGAAATTGGCCTTAATTTTTAATACCTTTTTCTTCTCTATCATTATTTGGGTACATTATGGATTTTTGCATGTTGATTTTGTTGTTGTTGTTTTGGGGCTACACCCAGAGGTGCTCAGGGGTCACTCCTGGCTCTGTGCTCAGAATTCATTCCTGGCAGGGACGGGAGTTGGGGGAGGGTGGGACCATATGGGATGCAGGGATTCAAACCATCAATCCTGGGTCAGCCTCTTGCAAGGCAAACGTCCTACCACTGTGCTATCTCTCTGATCTGCATGTTGATTTTTTTAGCCTGTTACTTAACTATACAAGTATATTGTTTCTGGAAGCCTTTTTTTGTAGAGAAAAAGCCATTTTGTAGCCTTTTTGTAGTCTTTAGGATTTTCTATATACAGTATTATGTCATCTACACACACTTCACCTCTTCCCTTTCTATGTAGAAGCCCTTGATATCTTTGATTTTACCTAATTGCTATGGCAAATATTTGTAGTACTATATTGAATAGAATTGGCCGGAGAGAAGACAACCTTGTCTTGTGTCAGATCTTAGAGGAGAGAGGCTTTTAGTTGTGCACCACTGAGTATAATGCTTGCCATGGGTTTGTGATAAATAGCTTTGACAATATTGAGGAAATTCCTTCATTGCACATTTTATTGAGAGTTTATCATGAACAGATGTTGGAATTTGTCAATTTTCCTTTTTTGTGTCTATTGATATGATCATAGGATGTTTGTTTTTTATTGATATGATGTATTAAACTGATTACCTTGATATGTTAAATCATCCTTACATCTCTTGAATGAATCTTATTTGATGATGATATATGATCTTCTTAATGAGTTGTTTTATTCTATTTGCTAGTATTTTATTGAGGAAACTTACATATTCACATATCTGTATTCATCAAGAATATTGGCCTATAATT
Source organism: Suncus etruscus (assembly GCF_024139225.1). NCBI lineage: Eukaryota > Metazoa > Chordata > Mammalia > Eulipotyphla > Soricidae > Suncus > Suncus etruscus. The sequence goes on from NC_064854.1 coordinate 102,599,191, forward strand.
CTCTTTTTTGTTGTGTCTTTCTCTGTTTTTAGTATCACTATGATGTTAGCTTCATAAAACTATTTGGAAGTGTTTTTGTTTCTTCAATTATCTGGAAGAGTTTGAAAGAATTTACTAGTGAATACATCTGGGCCTACACTTTTGTTTTGGCAAGGCTTTTGATTGCCTTTTCAATTTCCTCAATCATGATAGGTCTGTTCAGTGATTTCAGATCAACTTGGTTCAACCTTGGAAGGTTATAGGGGTCCAAAAATTTATCCATTTCTTCCAGGTTCTCTTGGGAGGTTATAGGAACACAAAATTTATTCATCTTTTCCAGAGATTCTCAAAATAATCTCTGATTACCCTTTGCATTTCTGTAGTATCTGTCACAACATTCACGTTCCCCTTTCACTTCTGATTCTTTTAGTTAAGTTTTTCTCTCTTCCTTTCTTTGTGAGCTTGCTAATGGTTTTTCAATCTTCCTTATTTTTTTTTCACAGCACGAACTCTTGCTTTCATTGATCTTTTTGATTTTTTGGAAGGGGTGTCCAGTTCATTAATTTCTGCTCTAAGTTTTTTTCTACTTATCTACATTCAGCTCATTTTGTTGCTCCTATTTAAATTTATTAAACTGTGCCACTAAGTTTATATGTAGTCATTTTTTTCCATCTTGGTTAATGTACACAAGGCTATAAATGTTCCACTTAATATTACTTTTGCTGTGTCCCACAAATTCTGATAATATTTGTGTTCCTTCTCATTCGTTTCCATGTGTCTTTTGGTTTCCTCTTTGATTTCATGTCTGACCCACCATGAGCTAATTAATTTCCAGGTGTTAAAGATGTTTCTCTATGTCTGTTTGTAATTTTCTTCTATTTTCAGTACATCCTGGTCAGAGAAGAGAGTTGACATGATTTCTATCCCTTGATTTTATGGAGGTATATTTTATGGCCCAGAATGGGACATTACATTCAATACAATGTCCCATATGCATTGGAGAAGAAAGAATAATCCCATTCACTATTATACCTTAGAAAATAAAGCACCTTGGTGGCCTGAGAGATATCACATAAGTAGGGCATTTGCCTTGCATGCAGCCAACCCAGGATGGATGGTGGCTCGAATCCCAGCATCTCATATGGTTCCCTGAGCCAACCAGGAACGATGTCTGAGCACAGACTCAAGAGTAATCCCTGAGCACACCGGTTGTGACACCCAACCCAAAAAGAAAAAACAAGCACCTTGGAGTCAATTTAATTAAAGGGGTTAGAAAACTATACAAAGAACACTATAAATCTCTGCTCTAAGATATAAAAGAGGAAACAAGAAAATGGAAACATATTTTCTGCACATGGAGTAGAAGAATTAACATCATTAAAATGACTATACTTCCCAAAACATTGTACAGATTTTATGCAATTCCTATAAAAATTCCCAAAATATTTTTCAAAGAACTGGATCAAATGTTCCTGAAATATGGGGAAAAAAACCCAAGAATAGCTAAAGCATCCATGAAAAAAAGAATGATAGAACTTATAACTTTACCCAAAATTAAACTGTACTACAAAGCAATAGTCACTAAAACAACATGGTAAACAGGGTAAAAAAATAAAACAACATGGTATTGAAATAAAGACAGACCTTGTCTAAAGGATAAATAGCTAAAGCAATCCATAAAAAAATAATGATAGAACTTATAACTTTACCCAAAATTAAACTGTATTACAAAGCAATAGTCACTAAAACAACATGGTAAACAGGGTAAAAAAATAAAACAACATGGTATTGAAATAAAGACAGACCTTGTCTAAAGGATGAAAAGGGAGGGATTGTCAATGCTTATTGGACAACCTTTCTTTTTTGTTTGTTTTTTGTTTGCTTTTTTGGGAGTCACACCTAGCAGCGCTCAGGGATTACTCCTGGCTCTATGCTCAGAAATCACTCCTGGCAGGCTTGGGGGACCATATGGGATGCCGGGGTTCAAGCCACCATCCTTCTGCATGCAAGGCAAACACCCTACCTCCATGCTATCTCTCCAATCCCTGGAGAGCCTTTATATTGAGCATGAAATTTTCAATATATGTGTGTTTTTGTTGGTAAGTAATGTTATTTCGAAAAATGTAAATTGCAAATAGCAAAAAAACACACCAAATTCTGAAATCATAGATAGCCATTGCACAGCTTTAAAAATGTATTTTAATTTGTATTTCAATAAAGTCCGATTATGTCATAGATCTACTTTTTAATTTTATTCAGAGTTAATGCTTAGATGCCTTTCAGGTGATTAAATATAGATTTATAGTATCATTTCAATGATTATACACATAGTATCCTGCAATTCAAATAACAATAATTTTATAGCCAATCCTTCATTAAAATATTCAGGTTGTTGCAAATGTTTCTTTTAAATCCTGAAGGAAAGCATTAAAACACTTGAGATTTTCTTATAAATGTACTAACCAAAAGCACTCTGTGAATTCCTTAGACCTAGTTTTCAATTGACTATTTAAATAACATTGCACATTTTTATTTAAAAGATGTACAGGATGGGGCCTGAGCTGTGGCACAGAAGTAAGGTATCTATCTGCCTTGCCTGCGCTAGCCTAGGAAAGACTGCATTTGTTCCATATGATCCCCAAAGCCAGGAGTGATTTCTGAGTGCATAGCCAAGAGTAACCCCTGAGCGTCACCGGATGTGGTCCAAACAAAACAAAACAAAACAACAATAAAAAAGATGTACAGAAGACTATATTGTGCCCTTTCCCAAAGATAAAGAAAGCAAGGGAATAACTTGGTCTAAATTCATACAGGTGTTGGACAATAGGGCCAGATATCAACCCAGGTGTTCTTATTTAAAACACGGGGCCTGTGAGGTGGCGCTAGAGGTAAGGTATCTGTCTTGCAAGTGCTAGCCAAGGAAGGACCGCGGTTTGATCCCCTGGCATCCCATATGGTCCCCCCAAGCCAGGGGCAATTTCTAAGTGCTTAGCCATTAGTAACCCCTGAGCTTCAAATAGGTGTGGCCCCAAAACCAAAAAAAAATTAAAAATAAAAATAAACCAAACAAATAAAACCCAATATTTTTCATTCAAACTCTGCTTTATAATATCATTGATGGTGGATAGATAACTAATAACCTTTCATCTACACTTATTATGACAAGTGAAATTAAAGGAAACTAAAAACATGATGGATCTTTAAACCTATGATTCATTTATATGGATTCTCTAAACACCTATCCTTAGTACAGTCATGGTTACTTGAATGGAAAGGGACTTAGATATGACATTAGGCAAAGATTCCAAAGCTGACTTATCTAAAGATTATAGTGTAAGAATTAAAGTTATTATAGTTCTGAATAAATTGTAACTTTGTGATATTAATGCATTCACATTTAAGAGATAAAAGTTGGAGTTCAGGGCCTATTATATTCAGTCATTTCTGACACAAGCAAGTTATATGGATTAATCATTTTAATATCTTCACATTGAAATTGAATAACTAAACAAAAAACATTGCTAAAGGAGGAGGGGTGGAAAAAATCTCATTTTGTTTGCTGAGCTTAGTAAAATAAGCACTTGAAAATAAAACATCACATCAAAGTGTGGGAGAAAAATAACTACAGTGGCAAAATCAACTATGATCAGATTAAGAAATAGCAATATATTTTTGCATGACTAATAAACAGATCAAAAACCAGCAAACCTAAAGATATTTGGATGCCAAATCTATCTTTAATTTTCAAATATCCCTATCTGGTCTTACGATCTCTCTAGCAGGAAAATTATATTATACACAACTCTACTATCTCATATACAGCAAATAGCACCCCACTGTCAAACTAGACATGACCTTGATTTTCCTTGTTATATATAGAGTTAAAAAATTTCCCCTTAAATCTTGAAAAATGATTTTGCAAAGAATAAAAGACATTATTCTGTAAAAGCATTAAGCTAGAAACAAACATATTTGAGATAACTATTATGATGACTGCATTCAGTGTGTACGTTCAATTGCAATTAAAAGAATCAGTGCTTTGATGATTAAATCCCTTGAGTGTGGCATAGCAATTTTTAGATTAACATTATATAGTTATTTTAGGTAGTTAGATGATACTGTATGTATTAGCCAATTTCTTAACACACATTTCACCAAAATCACTATAGAATACTTAAAGAGGAGAGTATTTTAATTCTTCACTTTACATAAAGAAGGAAATGAAGTCAAATATTTTTTATTCTCCAAGAAGAAATTTAATGCAAACCAAAAAAAATCTCGATTTCACCAATATAAAACACACAGACATATGCAATTATAGCATCAATATTTCCATCTTACCAACTGAAACTATAGAGATACAAGTTTGGCATTAGTCATAAGAGAAACTAAATGAACAACCTGAGAGTTAAAAAAGGTTAAGCAGAAGTCTGTTGTAATTACAGCTCTCTAGTGGCTCAAATATCTAAACTTCTCATTTTCACCCAGACATACTATATTTGTGGTCTGCTACAAGCACCTTAATAACTAATCTCAAATTTCCCCTGTATATTTAAGAAAATAGGTATGTACTTTGCTCTCTTCACTTTGTTTTCTTAGAGTCACTTTACAATAACTAATTATCTAAAACCAAGCAAATTAATTGTACAATTATTGAACTTGACAAAGTATATTGCTTAAATATAATTTTCCTGTTTTATAAATAAGACCTGAAACTAATAGACCCTTATATGTTAAGGAAATTAGATATCATACATTAATGTTTGTATCAATTTAGAAGAAACATGTGTTTATAAGAAATAATCAAATTATTTTTGAGAAGGAATAATATATACTTTTGTTAACTAAAATTATTAAAAATAAAACCATCATACATTAGGTACAAGGTAATCACAGGTTTTAAATCAGAGCCTGATAATAGTTTTCCAAACTTATTTGGCCTGCTACTCAGCACCCTTCAGGAAATCTACTTTCTTAAAGTGAAGAAACAGAAATAGCCTCCCAGCTGCACCAAAACTGTCTACCTTGGGTTAATCCAGCACCCTCCAAGAAATAGTAAAAAAAATCCACTCTGGAAAACAATGGTCTAATAGATTGTACAGAACTTATTAGTGTCATGGAAAAAAATAAGAACATTAAGATCAGAGAAATCTATATTATAATTATCTTTTAAAAAGATTCCTCTGGATTTGAAAGGAGAAAAAGTGGATTGAAGAAAAGTGGATAGAAAGGACTTAAATAGTCAAAATAAGTATTAAAATAACGACAATGGTATAGAGAAAAGAAATTTGGGGAATAAAAATTAGAATTGTCAGTACTTTCTGGTAACCTAATTATGGGAATGATAGAGATAAAAGTAAGGAGAGCATCAAAGTTTCTGGGTAAAGAACAAGCTCTTTGATCAATTAGAAACAAAGAAATTGTCATGCATGCATGCTCCACTCACAGTGAGTTAAAAAATAAATTCTTTTTGGTTATTTTGTTATGAAAAAATATATATACTACTGTCAAGATATTCAAAATTATGGATTCAAGAAACAGTTAGTTGAACTTTTTTAAAATAAAGTGAAATATTTTTGCTAGACTTTAGAACAGTAAATAGGAAGTACCAAATTTGACTTTCGTTCACTCTTACTAAAACCAATATGTTGAAGGTTTAGAAATTGAAAAGAAATATAGATTTTAAATTAAATTTTACAACCTCTAATGTTTGACATTTCATTATTTGTTATGGGAGGGTCAGTTGTGCCAGTAGTATATGGAAAGTAGTCCCTGCTCTGTGCTTAGAGATTGTTCCTGGGGTCGAACATGCACGCAAGCATGGCAATTCCTTTACTACCTCTTCACACAGAACCTCATTTTGTGAGCTATAATTTTTAAAGGGTTAAATGAAAATGAAAATTTAATGTTAATTATTAATAGGTAAAAATGTTTTGTTCAGTTTAAATCTGCTTCTTAATAAAGTAAAGAAAATGTCCTAAAAACTAAGTTTTCAGCCTTTTCACTAAGAAATAAACAAGATTTTATTGTAGGGGCCACACCTGGTGATGTTCAAGGGTTACTCTTGGCTATGTGCTTAGAAATTGCTTCTGGCTTGGGGGAACATATGGGACATCTGGGGGGTTGAAGCATGGTCCATCATAGGTCAGTGCATACAAGGCAAACACTCTACCGCTTGCGCCACCTCTCCTGCCCCAGAAATAAACAAGGTTTTATATGTATCTGGTGGGTATACAAAGGATAAAAACTCAGGGCCTTATACATATGAAACATATATTTTACTGAACTACATTTAGAACACAAATACAGCTGTTCTGAATAAATGAAAAATGCCAACTATGTTTGAAATTATATTGATTTTTCAATACATTGAGATATGAGATGTCATATTAGATGGTATACAAAAGAACTATAAGATTTTCATGTCAATATTAAATGTTTTTCTTCAGAATTTACTTTTGTTGTTTCAAAGATGATTTAAAAATAGAACAAGTGGGACCAGAGCAGTGGTCCGGAGGAATAAGGCATCTGCCTTGCCAGAGCTAGCCTAGGACAGACCCCGGCATCCCATTTTGTCTCCCAAGCCAGGAGCTATTTTTGAGAGCATAGCCAGGAGTAACCCCTGAGTATCACTGGATATAGACCAAATAAACAACAACAACAACAACAAAAATAGAACAAATATAAGTAACATGGAGATTATAAAGTAGTGGACATATGTTTCTAATAAACTTACTCTTCCCATCAATTTGTCTCTTATATAAACAACAACACAAAAACATTTTCACATAAGTTGTTTATCATAAATTCAAAAGACATTAAGGATCAAAATATAGTGTACTAAAACATTTTCATTGCATTTTTACTGTTGGGAATGATGCAGTCAAAAACTGAGGTTTTGGATGCATACTAAACTGTGTTTATAGTCTCAATGTCCTGGAGTGCTTTGCCTACGTGTTGTTCTATAGATCTTATGGTTTTGGGTCTGATATCGAGGTCTTTAATCCATTTGAATTTTCCCTTCGTACATGATGTTAACTGGGGGTCTATGTTCAATTTTATGCAAGTGGCTAACCAGTTCTGCCAGCACCACTTGTTGAAGAGGCTTTCTTTGCTCCATTCAGGATTTCTTTCTCCTTTAACAAAAATTAGGTGATTGTATGTCTGGAGAACATTCAAGTATTCAAGCCTATTCCACTGATCTGAGGTCCTGTCTTTATGCCAATACCATGCTGTTTTGATGACTATCGCTTTGTAGTAAAGTTTAAAGATGGGAAAAGTAATTACTCTCATATTCTTTTTCCCAAAGATTGCTTTAGCTATTCTAGGGTGTTTATTGTTCCAAATAAATTTCAAAAGTGCCTGATCCACTTCTTTGAAGAATGTCATGGGTATCTTTAGAGGGATCGCATTAAATCTGTACAATGCTTTGGGGAGTATTGCCATTTTAATGATGTTAATCCTGCCAATCCATGAGCAGGGTATGTGCTTCCATTTCCACATGTCCTCTCTTATTTTTGGAGCAGAGTTTTTTTGTATAGGTCCTTCACATTTTTAATCAAGTTGATTCCAAGATATTTGAGTTTGTGTGGCACTATTGTGAATGGGGTTGTTTTCTTAATGTCCATTTCTTCCCTAGTATTATTGGTGTATAGAAAGGCCATTGATGTTTGTGTGTTAATTTTGTAACCTGCCACATTGCTATATGAGTTTATTATTTCTAGAAGCTTTTTGGTAGAGCCTTTAGGGTTTTCTAAGTAGAGTATCATGTCATCTGCAAACAGCGAGAGCTTGAATTCTTCCTTTCCTATCTGGATTCCCTTGACATCTTTTTCTTGCCTAATCTCTATAGCAAGGACTTCCAGTGCTATGTTGAATAGAAGTGGTGAGAGAGCACAGCCTTGTCTTTTGCCAGAATTTAGAGGGAAGGCTTTTAGTTTTTCTCCATTCAGGACAATATTTGCCACTGGCTTGTCATAGATGGCCTTAACTATATTGAGAAATGTTCCTTCCATTCCCATCTTGCTGAGAGTTTTGATCAAGAATGGGTGTTGGACCTCAAATGCTTTCTCTGCGTCTATTGATATGATCATGTGATTTTTATTTTTTTGTTGTTGATGTTGTGTATTATGTTGATAGATTTATGGATGTTAAACCAGACTTGCATTCCTAGGATGAAACCTACTTGATCGTAGTGGATGATCTTCTTAATGAGGCATTGAATCCTATTTGCCAGGATTTTGTTGAGGATCTTTGCATCTGTGTTCATCAGCAATATTGGTCTTTAATTTTCTTTTTTTGTAGCATCTCTGTCTGGTTTAGGTATCAAGGTGATGTTGCTTTATAAAAGCTCTTTGGAAGTGTTCCTGTTTTTTTTTTCATTCAAGGAGGAAACTGCACTCTCCAAGCATGTGAAAGCAGAGATAAACAGATGGGAATATATTAAGCAGAGAAGCTTCTGCACCTCAAAGGAAATAGCGCCCAGGATACAAGAGCCACCCACTGAGTGGGAGAAACTATTCACCCAATACCCATCAGACAAGGGGATAGTCTCCAAAATATACAAGGCACTGACAGAAATTTACAAGAAAAAAATATCTAATCCCGTCAAAAAATGGGGAGAAGAAATGGACAGACACTTTGACAAAGAAGAAATACAAATGGCCAAAAGACATGAAAAAATGCTCCACATCACTAATCATCAGGGAGATGCAAATCAAAACAAGTATGAGGTACCACCTCACACCACAGAGATTGGCACATATCACAAAGAATGAGAACAAGCAGTGTAGGTGGGGATGTGGAGAGAAAGGAACTCTTATCCACTGCTGGTGGGAATGCCGTCTAGTTTAACCTTTATGGAAAGTGATATGGAGATTCCTTTAAAAACTGGAAATTGAGCTCCCATATGATCCAGCTATACCACTCCTAGGAACATATCCTAGGAACACAAAAATACAATACAAAAACCTTTTCCTTACACCTATATTCATTGCAGCACTATTTACCTTAGCAAGACTCTGAAAACAGCCAAGATATCCTTCAACAGATGAATGGCTAAAGAAATCGTGGTACATATACAAAGTGGAATATTATGCAGCTGTCAGGAGAGATGAAGTCATGAAATTTTCCTATACATGGATGTACATGGAATCTATTATGCTGAGTGAAATAAGTCAGAGAGAGAGAGAGAGAGAGAGAGAGAGAGAGAGAGAGAAAGACACAGAATGGTCTCACTCATTTATGGGTTTTAAGAAAAATGAAAGACATTCTTGCAATAATAATTTTCAGACACAAAAGAGAGGAGGGCTGGAAGTTACAGGTCACCTCATGAAGCTCACCACAAACAGGAATGAGTTTATTTAGAGAAATAAGTACATTGTGAACTATCCTAGCAATGAGAGTGTATGAGGGAAATAGAAAGCCTGTCTAGAGTACAGGTAGGGGTAGGGTGTGGAGGAGGGAGATTTGGGACATAGGAGATGGGAATGTTGCACTGGTGATGGGTGATGTTCTTTATATTGCTGAAACCTAAACACAATCATGTATGTAATCAAGTTGTTTAAATATGATATATATTAAGAAAAAATATCTTCATATCATCTAAAATGCAAAAAAAAACTTAACTGTGTTTAAGAGCTTTACCAACTATTTCTTAAAAATGTTTTTCTTGGTCAAATCAATGAGCATTATTGAGCTCAAGTGAATAAATGAGGGAAGAAGAAAGCCTATCTCAAATACAGGTAGGAGTGGGGAGGAGGGAGATTTATGGCTATTGGTGATGGTAATGTTGCACTGGTGAAGATGGATGTTCTTTATATGACTGAAACACACTATAATCATGTTTGTAATCAAGGTGTTTAAATAAAGATATATATATATACATATATACATATGCATATATACACATACATATATATATGTATATATAAAACTGTTGTTTCTGTACAACTGTCTTTCTATCCAACTGCCATTCTCTCCTTTTCAGGGGATCTCCATTTTTTTCAGAAACCCATCTATTGGGGCCAGTGAGGTGGCGCTAGAGGTAAGGTGTGTGCCTTGTAAGCGCTAGCCAAGGAAGGACCACGATTCGATCCCCCGGCGTCCCATATGGTCCCCCCAAGCCAGGGGCAATTTCTGAGTGCTTAGCCAAGAGTAACCCCTGAGCATCAAACGGGTGTGGCCCAAAAACTTAAAAAAAAAAAAAAGAAACCCATCTATCTCAATGCAGTCAAGAGTTTGGTTCTCACATTGTTCCAACAGGGGTGATCGTATTGCTTTTGCCAGAGTTGGTTTTTATAATTTCCACCATTTTTTGAGGTCTAAATATTTACAATATTGATGGTTCTACTTTTCATGTATACATTTTTTCCATTTATAATTCCACATTACCTACCCATATTGCACCCATCACCAGTGTGCCACCTTTCCTCCATCTTAGTGTCCTAAGACTCTTCCCACTCACCATCCCCTCTCTAAATTTAGTTCTATAGACAAATTCTCCAGTTTCTCTGAGTTGGGGCATTTGTTGTCCTATTATTATATCTCACATATGAGAGATTTTTATAAGTTATTATCCTGGTAGTAATATCCACACTTGTTTAGGTGAATAAATCTATCTTCCTGAATTTCAAAAAATTGTAATTTAATAAATAATAATAAATAAAGAATAATAATATACTTTCAAAAGCTGCATATTTTATCTTTTTACAGGTATAATTAAAAATACTAGTATGGATATTTCTGTACTATGAATTTTAAATGCTCAATTTAGGAAGAATTTAGAGATGAGAAATAAGAAAAAAATCAAGGAAAAATTTGAATATGCTTGTAAAAGAATAAAAGTGTGTTTTATTCTAAGAAGGAAATATTAATTTTATATTAGACAATATTTTATTATAGATAATGTTAAAGCATCCGCATTAATGAGCAAAAATAAAATTAAAATCTATATAGATATAAAAGAAAATATTACCTTAATAGATGTAGCACATTCAATATAAATGAAACATTAATTTATTTCTGAAAAAGTATAAATTGCTCGGCAAGTTGAGAATAAACAAAACTTTTTAATATGGTAGAGGCTTAAAGTAAGTGCCATCAGTAACTAACATTTAATGGTTAAGTGCTTAGAAGCTATTTATTTATTCTGGGTTGGGACCCTACCTTGCATTGCTTAAGGTTTATTCCTGACTCGGCACTGAGTGTTTACTCCTCTGTATTAGAAGGTTAATATGGGGTGTCTGAGATCAAAACCAGGTCAGCAGCATTCAATGCAAGCACTGGAGCTCTGTACTATTTGACCTCCCCAAATTCTCCATCTTGTTTTTTAAAGAAGCTCCTTTAATAGTTTTGAAACACAGGTTCCAAGGTTATGATTTCCTAGGCTTCTGCTTTGCCCTGATGCTCTATAGTCTATATACCATTCAATCAATCTGAATGATAATCTAGCTGGATAGAATAAATTTTATGTCATTTGTGTTCATTTCATTGACTTTTTGTATGATATCCCACCATTTTATTCTGATTAAGTCTCATTGAGAAATCTTCTGGTAGTCTTTTAGCATTTTCTTTAAGGAACTTTGATGATTCTTCTATTGTTTCTCTAAAATTTATTCCATAATTCTCTTGGTGTGTTTTTCATTTCATTTCTCTCTACAGAATTTTTTTTTCTAGAAGGTTAGATGCATCTCATCTTGGAGCTCTTCAAACATTTCCTCCTTTTACATTTCTGCTGCTCAAGACCTTTTATTCGATTGTTCCCATCAACTACTATAATCTTCACTTTTTAACACTTTTGATTGTAATTTTCTCATTTCTGCCCACTTTCCTTGTGATATTCTGACTACTTGTGACTACGTTTCTTTGAGCTCATTCATTAAATATTCTCAACATGGTGTCCAAAAAGTCAATTTTGGGGAGTTTCTAGAATTGATTAGTCCTGGTAGAGCCTTACATGTCATTATATTCACTCACTAAGCTTTGTGAAATTCTATGTGTATTCCTCATTGTGTTTGTTGTTTTTACTGCTATGCTGAGGATTAATCCTTGTAGTCAGAATCCTAGGATTATGCTGTGTGTCCCTCTTTTCTTTCTCTATCTGTTTTCACCTAGAGATTGGAGGTATGAGTATAATAATTATAAAGTGTGCTAAGTAAAGCAGTGGCTGCACAGTTCAGGATGTATAGGCCTGATGAGATGGTGAAGGGTGGGTCTGGATTCTGGTGGAAGGGGAATTATTTGCCTCTGGTTCCAGAAAGGCCCTGGGGACATCATACCCCAAACTAGCCTCAACTTGAAGAGTATAGCAACTGCAGAGATAGCAGTAGGCACACATTAACAGTGGTTCATTTTGACAATGGTTTATTAAATAATTCAGAACTACTAAGCAAGGCAAGACATGTTATCTGTTAGAGCATCTGGTAAAAATTTTCTCTTAGTTTTGTTTGGGGGAATTGGATTCTTTGGTTTCTTTGTTTGACTTTGGTTTTGTTGTAGCTGTTTGTATAATTTGAGCCTATGTTTTTATGACAGTTCAAATGTGCCTCTTGTAAGCAAAAGAATATTGGGTTCAGTTTTTTAACTCAAATAAACCACTCTATAGTGAGTTTTTATTTGAATCTATATTTAATTCTGTATCTTGTTAATATTCTACTTACTTTTTTAGTCTTAAGAGATTAATTTGAAAAATTATTGTTTCACAAAGGTTTGCTTATAAATAATATTTTATTTTGTCTTTACTACTCTGAAGATTATATTTCTATCTTAGGTTATTGACTTGATTATATTTGATTTGATTTAATTTTTATAATGTTTATATTTAGTTTGTAACTCTAATTTCCTTGATCTGGTACTCAGATTGGAGAAATTCTTAGCTACAATTTTCCCACCAAATACCTTCTGTTATTCTTTTTCCTCTCTATCTGGGTCCCCTTTAACTCAGATACTGTTCTTTTCTGTCTATTGTCTCATATATTTTCTTCCTTTTTTCAGAATAATAGTTTCTTCAGTTATTTTTGGTTTCTTGCATCCTATTTTCAAGCACATTCATTTGATCCTCTGCTTCTATCATTTTGCTGCTTCTACTATACTTTTTATTTTTTACACTACACTCTTTTACTTTTTGACAACTGAGTGAGGTTTTCTCGGGTTTTATCTTCTATTTTGAAGCAACTCCTAATTGTATTCTTTAGTTCAGTTGACATCCTAACCATTGCCACCTGGCATTTCTCATCAGGAAAACTAGAGATCTTTTCTATTCTTGGATTCCCTTCCAAGCTTCATCATCATTCATTAGTTTGGATGAATTTCTCTGTTTATGCATTTTATCCGTTATTATGCAGATGGTAGTGATGAGGGTATATTTTAAAGTAGGCTTGGGTGGCAGGATATGTTCACCAATTCCCGAGAGCATTACTGCTAAGAATATGCTATATGAAACTTACTGGATGATCACCAGAGAACATGCAGAGTCACTCTCCAGTGTTATTCACCCAGCTGATGTGTACGTACATTGAATTTAACCAGTAATATAGCAAGGTGGTTTACTCCTCTCTCCTGTTGGGTGCATGGGAACCAGAAACTCTATACCTTCCTGAGCTGGATGGTTGGGGCTTTACTACTAGAGTGGGATTAGAGGAAGATATATTATCTCTCCTTCTCAATCTGGCACAGGGGATCATTGTTCTTTGCTTCTCTTCTTGGGGCTTATTAATTCTAAGTGCTTATGGATCTATGTTTTTTAAGTGGCCTGTAAAATGAGTAATAAATTATAGCTTTTGAGAACACAGTAATAACTATTATTATATTGTTTTTCCTTATTGTCACTTCTTGGACTCATAAGGGGATATGCAACCACTTATCTATTACAATAATCCCTATATATTTACAGCAGTGTATCAGTAGCAAGAGCTTATAGATATTGTCCACTTGAAACTTAATTAAACCTAAGTTTCTTCATATGCTGTACTACAAGAATATATTTGAGCTTGACAGCTTATATTAGCAAAATATAAAGAACATTTTGTAAGAATAGCATAAATGAGATTATTTTTCTTATACATACTGCTATATTTTTATTCTAAAAGAAAAATATTTTCCATAAAGTAAAATTTAGGTGCTAACAAGAGCATCTATCAAATCAAATGACATTTCTAAAGTACTGAGAAAAAAACCTAAGAAAAAAGATGAGAAAAGTTAAAACATGTCTTTGTATAATCAACTAGTATACTTAATAAAAATGGAAAATATTAAAAATTCATTAACTGTTGCCCAAAGTTCCATTCTTGAACTTACATTAATATTCTTCAATGATGGCATAGGCTTTTATATCACTCTCTTTAATCAGATAAAACTTTGTTCTTTTTCTCATACCAGAGCTCTTTAAACTTAATGTATAACATAAAAATTAAAAGGTGATGGAATATAATGTGATACAATCAATATTACCAGACTTGTAAGTTTATCTTATTTTCATTTTAATAAAGTTAAGATATCATTTATATTTTTAAAAAAATGTCTTAAGATTTTCTGAATTTATTAAATAATCCTGAGTCAATATTGAGCTGAAAATAAAACAACAATAAAACAGACAGGTCTACAGAAAAGTCTTATTGGGAGCAATTTAAGGAAGCTAATATTGTTTTTTTATCATTATAAATTAAGAAAGAAATGATTTGCTTTTACTAATATCTAACTAAAACTTAGAATTCCTTCAATAATTTACATAGGCTATATAATAATAATATTGACAGTTACTTTGATTTAATGAAGAACAAAAATATTCATTAATTATTCATACAGCAAGAGCATTAATCACAAACTATTATTTTAATCCCATTATTATTTAAACTCTAGATATTAATCTGATAGTATTCAAATAAAATGTTTATAATTATATAGTAATATTTTCCTTGAAATTATATATATTTTATACATTTATTTTATATAGCTTTTGCATCGGGGACACATAAGTTGTCTTCCTTATATACTAAGAATTTCATAAATTTGAGTTTTATAGTTAGGTTTATATTTGTTTTAGTTTCTTTTTATGACAGTCAAAATCAGTGTTTTGATACAGAAGAAAAGTGGGTAGGGCTCTTGCCTTACATGAGGTTGACTCAGGTTCAATTCCCCAGTATCCCTATGGTATTCTGAGCTCCTCTAAAAGTGATCTTTGAGTATGAAGGAGGAGTAATCTCTAAGAACTAATAGGTATGGCAAAAAATATGTAAACTAAGAAGAATTTTAGGCAGAAAAAAACGCATCATTCTATATTAGACCATAGCTATCTCAGTATACTTTTAGCAAATCTGACAGAATATAAACAGTGATAAATGACAGATATTGTGTGATTTGTAATCGTCCATGTTTATTTGTACTTTGTAAATACATATGTATATATGTGTATCATTATAAAAAATTATATTTTTAATAGAGTATACTGTACATGTGTAGAGGCAGAGAGTGTATGGAAAATCTCTGGGACCCTTGCCAATTGTGTTTAAGCATAGGAATACTCTAAATTTTGTTTATAAATTTAAATATAATAAATAAGAATTGAAAGATAGCACATTTTATCAAATATTAAATATTATTGGTAGCAAATTCACTGTATCTTCATACTTTATTGTTAATCTTTTGTACATGTACTGATCTTGTTACAAAATTATGATCTTGTCACTTTTTCATATCAATTGATAACCATTAAACTCCCCAATGAGTCAAAAACACAACTCAATTCATACTTTTATGGAATCTTAATTAGAATAAAATAAAAATGTGAATACTTGCATTCATGAAAACTAGTCTAATTGGGTTTTTTTTTTACCTTTATTTGCCTTTTTTTTTAGTATTTAGATTTGGGTGACATGATGTGGTTCTCAAAGATTTTCCCTGACATTCAATATGCAGGGGACCATATGCAGTACAAGGAATAAAACCAGAGTCAGCCATATACCAAACACTTTAACTATACTATTTTGCATCACTCTCTAAAAGGTTTTGAATTCGTTTGTATTTTTAAAAATTAGTCAACTTCTCTGCAAACCCAAGGTACACAACACCTTTTTTTGGTCTAAAAGTCAGAAATAGAAAAACTAGAATGGCAATGTACTAGCTAATTAATTTTGAACATTTTGCATTGTTTCAATATATATTATTTATTCACTATTTGTATTTATATGTTAATATTGTCCACATTAGTCTCAGATCCTTTTTCCTTTTCTCAAACAAAATTTCAGATCCTCATTCTATTTTGTGAAACCAAGATCCTAATTTGAACTCTCACTTGGAAATTATACAACCAAATTCAAATTTTAGTTACAGTAATGATGATGAAGAGGCTAACTTATGCACCAGTCTCATTAACGTTCAAAGCACCACAGAATGGATGACACCATTATGTACATTGTAGATATGAGGCAGGAAAGAAGAAATTGAGACAAGCTCAAGCCTGGTGATAGGTAGGGTTTGAATTCAGTCTTGAATCTTTTGAAGTCTTTATTCTTGGCACAATTTATAATATTCAAGAAGAGCAATGCCCATGAGTAAGAATAGTCATGATCAGTCTAAACTTCTTTGAGGCTCAGATTCTCTTCAATTGGCCTTATTGAGAGCATTTACTTTATGCAAGCATAGTGCATTGAATACAGACAAATTAAAAAGAAACAAAACAAAACAAAATAATAACAACCAGAGTACTGCAAGATTTGAGAGGACTTTTTTTTTTTTTTTTTTTTTTTTTTGGTTTTTGGGCCATACCCGTTTGACGCTCAGGGGTTACTCCTGGCTATGTGCTCAGAAGTTGCTCCTGGCTTGGGGGACCATATGGGACACCGGGGATCGAACCGCGGTCCGTCCAAGGCTACCGCAGGCAAGGCAGGCGCACCTTACCTTTAGCGCCACCGCCCGGCCCCTTGAGAGGACTTTTGAAGATCTATTTCAGTGATTTCTTTCCTAATGAAGCTAGGATTCAGTGGCATCTTCTTCCATGGGTTTGCTTCTCTCCCAAACACCTAATGTTGTAATCAATAGAAAGATAAAGGTAAGTGTTAGTTTGTAAAGGAGGTGTGTACTTGTATGTGATCAATCACAAGTGACCTTTAAAGAGAGAAAGCCAGAGAAATATGCCATAGAAAAAGGAGATGGTGATGGGAGCAGAGTTTGTATACCTTAATTGTCACAAATTAAAATATGCAGATATTTTATTTTATTTTATTTCAGATAATCAGAACTATCAGTATTATCTTAATTATATTATATTATGTTAATTATTTTATTATATTAATCATATTACATTATATTACATTACATTATATATTATATTATATATCTGATCATTATATTAATATATTAATTATATTATATCTGATTATATTATATTAAGTATATTAATATGTTAATTATATTAATATCTGATCTTTAATATCTGATTAATTAATTTTCATCAGCCTATATAGAAGCTGAAATTCAGGCAATATATGTTTTGCTAGAGTTTCCAGTCCTACTAATATTTTGCATTTATTTTGTTGAAATGAACTTTAAACTTTGTCATAAAGAATTGTGATAGACAGACTGGAGCAATAGTACAAAGATTTGGGCTCTTGACTTGCATGAGAATGACAGAGGTTCAATCCCTGGCACCCCATTATGGTTGGTCAAGCCTGCCAGTTGTCATTCCTGAGTATATAGCCAAGAAATCAATGTTAGGTGTGGGCCCCCTAAAAAATAACTTATTGTGAGAGAATACATTTCTGTCATTTTTAGTCTCTTTAGTTTAAATTGTAATAGCAATTATAACAAATAAATATAATAAATAAATAATGCAAAGCATTGTAAAATAAAATATGATGTCTTGGGCCAGAGCAGAGGCACAAAAGATAGAGTATTTGCGATTTCAGGAGCTATTTCTGAGTGCACAGCCAGGTGTAACCCCCAAGCATCACTGGGTGTGGTCCGAAAAGCAAAAAAATAATTTTTTAAATGATGTCTTATTATACCTACCACCACTTTTTAAAGTATTAACACATTACAGAGGGGCTGAATTCTTGAGTTGTGAAGTCTACGATCTTTTTTGAGAAGGCATACAAGAATGAGTAGCCCATGAAAGAAATAAGGGTGAAGAATTTATCTGCCAAATAGTATCATTCAACTCCTTGACAATGAACCCCTCAGAAACTACATTTAACACACAATAGTTTATGTTTCAAGTAAATATACAAATATAAATTAATGCAAATAGGTCTTGATATCTGATACAAAATATTTGTGAAAATCTGAGTCTTCAACAATGATTCTATTTCAATTGCCAACGAACATAAAAGTGATGATGGCATGTGGCATTGGCAAGAACATACTCAAGAGAATCTAAAAGATACATGAGGTTTGCAAGCAAGTAGGGGAGACAGATGAAGTTATAAATTTAAGTATAAATCAAAAGGATTTCCTGAGATTGCTGTATATAATTGTAGTTCACCAAGTGAGCACTAAA
The DNA here is from genome assembly GCF_024139225.1 of Suncus etruscus. Lineage (NCBI taxonomy): Eukaryota > Metazoa > Chordata > Mammalia > Eulipotyphla > Soricidae > Suncus > Suncus etruscus. The sequence continues at coordinate 102,617,660 of NC_064854.1, forward strand.
GTCAAACATATTTTATTTCAAATTAGATGATTCCACTGTCTACACTTTATGTGATCAAAGACAGTAGGAAAAGTGCTTGCTTTGTATGCAGTTGACCTTTTTGATCCCAGGCACTCACATGATTTCCTGAATCTAGTTCTAATTCCTGAGTGCAGAGCAAGTAGTAAACTTTGATCATTGTTGATTATGGCCAGAAAACAAATAAAAATGAATAATAATAATAATATTTATTGGAATAAGTGAATAAGGCAAAAGCAATATATAAAGAGAAAACCAGAGGTCTTGTTTAGACAGTGGCATTTAAAGGGGAGAAAAAATTGACAAAATAGAAAATTGAGTGCTGTTATGAAGCTACACAAAAGATAAATCATTTCAGGTATTTTGTTGTTTTGGTTGAAACACAAACCATTAGGCAAAAGGAAAAGAACCCAGCTAAATGCAATCACTGTACCTGTTTTTTTTTTTTTTTTACAGAAGAAAATGAGGTGCAGAGAACTTTATCAAGACTACTTTGTTTCAAACTGATTGAGTTAGCATTACCAATTTAGATGCCTCTGATTTCAAACCTTATTCGTCACTACCTTCCTTTGGCACACTATTTTTTCACATGTGGTCAATTGTTTAGAAAATGTAATTCAAGGTAAAGTATTGTTTTCTTGAATTTTGTGTGGCAGCATATATATATATATATATACATATACTCAAATCCAGTAAAAAGATTTTTGCAATGGACATCAAGTATCAGTACAGCACAGAACATCTTGAGTTTTTAAATACTCATGATGAATATACAATTATATCCATTTTCTAAAGCTGCTAAGCAATATCTACTTGAGACTAAAAATATACCCATTTTGCAAACCAGCAACACTACATCTGGGCTTTTATTCAGCAGAATAAGTACCATCAAAACATGTAAAGGTATGCTAAAAGTTTCTCTGTTCAAAACAAGAAATTGCCTCAGTGTCCCATAATAATAAAATGGATAAACAAATTGTGATATATTTCTACAATAGAAAAATACATGGCAACAAAAATAAACTACTTGTATAAATAGAAAATTGTATAATGACCATAGAGATAATATGGCAGCTAAGACATATACTTTGCATGAAGCCAATCCAGGTTCACCCAACAAAAACAAAAATCCAGGTGCACCCGCATACATTCCTATAAACTAAGAATTTCCAGGAAATGGATACAAATTATGTTGCATGATTCCAATTACAAAATTATTAGTCAACGGGGCTGGAGTGATAGCGCAGTGGTAGGGCGTTTGCCTTACATGTGGCTGATTCAGAACGGACCTCAGTTCGATCCCTGGAGTCCCATATGGTCCCCAAGCCAGGAGCCGATTTCTGAGTGCATAGCCAGGAGTTACCCCTGAGCGTCACCGGGTGATGGCCCCAAAACCAGAAAAAAAAAATAAAGTCAAAAGTAATCTATAGTGATAGGTATTAAAATAATACTTATTCTTTGGGCAAAGATTCTGACTAGTAGCAGACAAAATGGTGTTATATTCTGGGTATTGGACGTGTGCTATATTATTTTAAGTAGTGGTTACATGAGAATGTGCAAAAATTAATACATACAGACCATCTTCCCAGCAGAAAAATGACTCAGATTCTTTAGAAGCTCTAAAAGAAAATAATGGCCCCTGACTTTTCCCAAGTAATCTGGTCCAAAGGCAGGTATTCTGCCCTTGGGACAGTATCAGAATGGGGAAGGGAGGCAGAATCCTCTTTTTGCATGAAATGACTGAATTCAATGTCACACTCTATCCCAATAAAAACAACCTAGTTAAATAATTTAATCTTATCAAACTTCCAAGTCACCAGATTTGTTTTAGATCTATAGATCCTGGACCACGCTATTGAAAGAGGCCACATGACAACTAAAAATTTTATAGTGATGTCAGCCTAGTAATATTTAGGGAATCTGATGTGAAAGTTACATTGGTCTACCCTGCTTATGAAGCCTAAACAGTATCACTAAAGGGTAAATTAGCTTTAACCATGATCCAGAAAACTCTGTGATACTGACTTTAGAAATACCATGGGGAGACATACATTTATTTCAAATTAACTCCTTTTTATCTAAGTTTTGATAATTCCATTTGCCTTTGTCATGTAAGGAACAATAAGAAGTATATTTGTTAGTGGTGGTAAAGAGGTAGGCTAGGATGGTGAATGGGAAATTGTAGACATTGGTGAAGGAAAGTTCACACTTTAAATCAATTAAATGTTCACACTTCAAATGAATTAGTGTTTGAACACTTAATACCTTAAAAGGCTGTACTATGAACAACTTGGTAAATTGAAGTGTTTTGATAAAAACAATTCTTTTTTTTTTTTTGGTTTTTGGGTCACACCCGGTGACGCTCAAGGGTTACTCCTGGCTATGCGCTCAGAAGTCGCTCCTGGCTTGGGGGACCATATGGGACGCCGGGGGATCGAACCATGGTCCATCCAAGGCTAGCGCAGGCAAGGCAGGCACCTTACCTCTAGCGCCACTGCCCGGCCCCTATAAAAACAATTCTTAAAATTAATGTATCCACTCAACATTTGTGCAGTTTGTTTTATAAAATATATAACAATATCTTTTAGCTAAGAATTTCAAGGAATTGGAACTTTGCAAAAGATCTTCTATAAAGCTGATTACTCAATTTATTTTATGATAAAAACTGAGTTAGCTTTTAATCAGATCTGTCTCCCCATTTTATTTCTGCAATTAGCATCTAGTAAAACAACAAGTATATATGAACATATGAGTCCAAGCCTATGAATTTAGAAGGCTCCTGTCTATTGTAAAGTGAATTTTTCTGGGTTCCTTGGTTAAACTACAGATGTAGTGGCCTCAGGTCCTGCAGCTCAGGAGGTGGTGGCACCATCCCCATACCTGGCCACACTTTCCTTAGAAGAAATAAACCATGAAATCCAAGCAGCAGTTTAGAAGTATGACGCAGCAGTATTGCTTACATTAGGCCAATTTTCCACTTATGACAGCAGTAATAGCACTAAAAGCCAATAAAATCCGTCTGTTCGTTCAGAGATCAGCTTTTATGGCTTATTTTAAATATTATCAAGTGAATCAAGAGCCATCACTATAGTGTCTAAAAAAACCTTCATACCTTGTAAGCAAACAGTGTGACTTTGACAAATAATCATTAGCATGCCGGTGTGAGGCCAGCACTGGAAGAAAAAAAAGTCAAATAATGTATATTTCCGTTTACATAAGTCATTAAGGTAATGTTTTTAGTTTCAGAATAAACAAATTAGATTTCATATGTAAAATGATATACTATCACTTTAAATAATTCCAACATTTAAAGAAATGTTTATTTCCAAGCAGCTGAATATATAAAATATTATTATTAAAGTTATTATTTTAGTTCTTCAAACCTTCTCATTCCTTAATCACATATCAAGAAAGTTTTGTAAAACTACTGAGGGTTTAGACAACCACTCAGACATAGCAAGTATTTTCATGTCTCATTTAAAGTAAACCTCAATAATTCTGATTACATTAATTTCAGATTGTGTTTATTTATACATGTCATGCTAAAAATGTACTTGTTTTAAGGAGTTAAAGAATAAAACAATCCACTAAAAACAAGCTGTACTGCCTTATTAATATAAGAACTTCTCATATTAAATAAGTGAAAATACAAATTTTCTAGAACATAATTAGATAAAATTGCAGTCTATTAGACTATGTCAAACCTATTCATCCAATGCATGTATAGAAAATATATTTAGCCTGCAGACATACAGTGTATATTGAAACTAACCAACTCTACAGTGATATAGTGAGAACTTAAACAACACAGAAACCAATGAATGTGGTTGTATTCCAATAAAAAGTAAAAGAAAGGGGCCGGGCGGTGGCGCTAGAGGTAAGGTGCCTGCCTTGCCTGCGCTAGTCTTGGACAGACCACGGTTCGATCCCCCGGTGTCCCATATGGTCCCCCAAGCCAGGAGCGACTTCTGAGCGCATAGCCAGGAGTAACCCCTGAGCGTTACCGGGTGTGGCCCAAAAACCAAAAAAAAAAAAAAAAAAAAAAAAAGTAAAAGAAAAACCGGAGTAGACAACATTTGATATGTCACATGGCGTGTAGTTTACCTGGAGTAGAGCTTGAACTCTTAAAACCCACATAGACTGGAATTTACCTGTTTTAGTCACCACCTTATTCATAAGACATAGGATATTTTGTAAGTATTTATTGATTAATCCTAAACTTTAGTACATATAGTTTAATGCCCAATCATTTTTCTAGGTTTTACCTTAGGAAATTAAAGTGGTATAAACAAAGATTTTGCTACAAGGCATGTTGCAATACTTTTGCATAAAGGCAAGATTGCAAGGTAGCATAAAAGTTTAATAATAGGGGCCAGAGCTATGGTGGTGCAGCAGTGGGGTGTTTGCCTTGCTCGTGTCTGACCTAGGACAGAAGGTAGTTTGATCCCCCTAGGACAGATGGCAGTTCGATTTCCCAGTATGGTCCCTGAGTCAGGAGAGATTTCTGAGTGTATAGCCAGGAGAAACCCCTGAGGGTCACCTTGTGTGCCCCTCCCCAAAAAGTTCAATAACAGCAGGATTGGATAAAGAAAAATATTCAGAACATTAAATTTAATAGATCATTAAAATTATATATAATAATGGAAGAATAATTAGACGATTCAAAATCTTGGAAAATATGAATAAAATTTTGTTAGAAATACACACACACACACACACACACACACACACACACCCCTTGTGACGCTCAGGGGTTACTTCTAGCTATGCATTCAGAAATCCCTCCTGGCTGGGGGACCATATGGGATGCAGGGGATCAAACCTAGATCTCTCCGGGGAAGCTGCATGCAAGGCAAATGCCCTACAGCTGTGCTATAGCTCTGACCCCAGAAATACATATTTTTATAATTACTTTATGTAGTATCATGTTACAAAATTGTTCATGATTGAGTTTCAATCATAAAATGTACAACACCCTTCACCAGTGCATGTATTTTACCACCAATGTTCCAGTTTTCCTCCCACTAACCCACTCCACCTGCCTCTAAGGCAGGTATTTTACTTCTCTTTCTCTGTTTTTATCCTTTTTGACACTGATTTGCAGTATTGTTAATGGAGTGATAACATGCCTATCACTATCCCCTTTCAGCACCCTGTTTTTGTCCAGAGTGATCAGTCCCAGCTATCATTCTTTTTTTGTTTTGTTTTGTTTTGTTTTGATTTTGGGCCACACCCGGTGGTGCTCAGGGGTTACTCCTGGCTGTCTGCTCAGAAATAGCTCCTGGCAGGCACGGGGGACCATATGGGACACCGGGATTCGAACCAACCACCTTTGGTCCTGGATTGGCTGCTTGCAAGGCAAATGCCGCTGTGCTATCTCTCTGGGCCCCAGCTATCATTCTTATAGTAGACCATTCTCTACCCTAACTACACTCATTGCTCTTTGTACCAAGCTTCTTATCATGGTCTGATCCTCTGGGCACTCATCCATTGTCTTGGGATATTATTACCATACTTTTATTTTTATACCCCATAAATAAGTGAAATTATTCTATGTCTATCACTCTCTAAATCATTTTACTCAGCATAATAATCTTCTAATCCATCCATGTATAAGCAAGTATCATGTCTTTATTTTTCCTAATGGCTGTATTATATTCCATTGTGTAGACACACCACAGTTTCTTTAGCAACTCATCTGTTCTTGGCATGTGGGTTGTATTCTGGCTATTATAAATAGTACTGTGATGAACATAGGAAAGCAGAGGCTTTTTCTGCATGGTACTTTTGTGTACTAGTGTATATTCCTAGGAGTGGTATTGCTGGATCATACAAAAGTTCAATTTCTAGTTGTTGTTTTTTTTTAACAAATCTTTCACAGTAATATTTTAGGCACATAGTGACATTGAATCAGGGGCATTCCCACCACCAATGTTGTCCTCCCTCCACTCCTGTTTCCAGCATGCATCCCATATTCTCCTCCTTTGCCTCCAGGGCTGCTAGTATAAGTGGTGCCCTCTGTGTCTGACTTGTTGTAGATTGGGCATTATTTCTGTTATCTTTGGCTTTGGATTTGGTGTTTAAGTCTGATCATTTTCTATTTCTACTCAATGTTCATATGACTGTTTGGTCTTTGTACCCTCCATTATTTCCCCCTCAATTTGTGAGCTAGAACAAGATGGTTCAAGATATGTGGTTCTGTTAGAAGGAAAGAAAAAAAGGGGGCAAACATCATACAAGCAAAAAATGGGAGGAGTCCTAAAGGCAATAAATACCAATTTAAAAGAAGAATTTTTAGGGTTTTTTTTTAAAGAATTTTCATATTGTTTTCCAAAAGGCTGGACCAGTCTGCATTTCCAGTAGTAGTGAATGAAGGTCCTTTCTCCCGACATCTGCTTTATCACTGGTTGTTCATGTTCTTTGTGATGTGTAATAAACAGTCTTTGTCGTGTGAAATTATATCACATTGCTGTTTAGTGGGTATTTCCCTGGTGATTAGTAATGTGGAAAAATTTTTATGTGCCTTTTCTCCAATTGTATTTCTTCTTTTAAGAATGATCATTCTGCATTCAAAAACTTCAATTTTTTATTAATAATATTTATATTGACCGAAGTGGATTACAAATCATTCACAGTAGTATTTTAGGTACATAGTGACATTGAATCAGGGGCATTCCCATCACCAACGTTGCCCTCCCTCCACCCCTGTTCCCAGCATGCATCCCATATTGCCCCTTTTGAATGGAGTTAGTTGTTTTATTTTTCTGAGTTCTACCAGCTCCTTATATATCTTAGATACAAACTTTATTTTCCTTTCATTAATAGTTATTTAACTGCACTCAAAAACAAAAAATATATAATCTTATTTTATAAAATCTTATAAACTTATTTAAAGTTGCAGTGTTTTTTTTTTTACTTTGGGGGGGCACATTTACACAATTACATTCAGGAGCTACCCCTATCTCCATGCTTGGGGGTCATTCCCAGAGGTGTTTGGGAGATTTATGCAATGCCAGTGATGAAACCTGAGACAAATCATAAGCTCAGTTCTCTCTTCCAAGGTTCTTTTTCTTTAAAAAAAAATCACTTATCTTTCTCTTTGTACTCTTGCTATGCACATGTTCTCTCTCTCTCTCTTTCTCTCTCTCTCTCTCTCTCTGTGTCACTCTCTCTCCTTTCTCTCCCCCTCTCTCCCTCTCTTTCTCACACACACAGATATCCCCCAAAACACATTTTCTCATTTTGTTTATATTTCTAGAAACACTTGCTTTTAAAAGCCAATACATTTTGATTTAAAAGGGAAGCTCTAGCCTTTATTGACAATAATTACTAAACAATTCTGAAAAAAATATCTTTTAAAACCATGAGAAATTCCTAATACCTACCAATGACAGGCTTGTGGACTAAAACTTCGTTTGCCAAATTTCTATGTCTTGTCTTTGTTTCATGTGACACTATTGGAAGACTCCTAAAAATTCAAATAAGATCTCATAACTTTATTTTCAATATATACTCATAACAGACTTTCAAAAGGGATTGACTTTTTCCCAATTAGGTGATATGACTGTGTTATCTGGAATTTACTATTTTAGGGAGGATTTTTCTAGAGCATCTCCCTGGTGATGGCAATCATCCTAAAATACTCCTGGAGAGAAACAATTCTGTGATCTCATCTTGAAGCTTTTAAGACTTCCCTTTGGATTAAAGGTCTTAGCATCTCATTTTTAAGAATAAAAGAGGTGATAAGTACTATATAAACACATATTTTCTTTAGAGTAATCTTCAGAGAAAATGTTGAGTCGAGTAAGTTTTAATGAACTAGCTGGGCTTAACCCACTTGTTATTCCACCTCTGGGACAAGCATTCACATCTGCATGAAATCTCATGCAAACCTTTCATGTCTCACAGATCACTGGGGTAAATCTTAAATTCAGCAGTTCTCTTAGGAACTTATTCATCTTCCTTGAACAGACAGCCTTGGGTCTCAGACAAAACTCAGTCTCTGACTGAACCTCATTTGACATGGAATGTGAAGTTATTTGGAAGTTGCCTGAAAAGGAAGAGTATTGTTTAATTTGGATAGAAACCTTAGTGACACCAATTTGAAGGTATATGGCCATGTGCCTTCTAATGGGATTTAGATAGTTCCTATCAGTTCCTTTATTTATTTCAGCGATCTTAACTAATCTCTTTTCCATGGAATTCTCTTTCCAAAACTTTACTGAAAGAAAAATTCTAACTCTAACCTTAGTGGCATAGAAAATATTTATTTAAGCTTTTCAATGAGTACTTGGAGGAAACCATAGAAGAATCTAAGAGAAGAAAATTTAGAGGGAAAACATGGAAGCATTTAGAGGAAGAAAAGGAAATTTTACATACTGGCATTACTAGAAATTCTCTCTAAATTCATTACTCAAAATGTGCTCAGTAATTTTTAATAAAGTTAAGCATACTTAATGACTCAGCAATTCTATCCCAAAGTATTTATTTAAACAAAATGAAGACTATGTCTACAGAAAGAACTGCACATGAATGTTCATACTAGTTTTCTTTATACTAGTCCAAAAAAGGATACGATATATGGAGAGGGGATTTTTAAAATGTAGTTTTTGGTACAATGAGTAGTGTCTCAGAATTATAAATAAAGGCACCCAATAACTGGAAAAATCTCAAAAACTTTCTGCTGAGAGAAAGAAACCAAAAACAAGAATACTAGATTATGGCTCCAGTTATTTCACATTTAAGAAAGACACATTTAACCTATAATGACCTAATGCAGGTTAGTGGTTCCCTGAGCTTGGCAAAGTGAGGAGGAGAATTGTGGCTCCTGCAAAGAAGCAGGAGAAATTTGTAGGGGATATGAAATGTTCTGTCTCTTAGTCCTGGTGTTGTTTTTATTGCCAAGACTTAATTATATTTTAATGGGCATATAAATGTATGCAGATCACACTTTAAGAAAGCTGACCAATATATATATATATTTATAAATAAATATATATATATTTATATATATATTTGAGCAAAACGTGGGATGATATTTGCCATTATTCATTTTTTTGGCTTCTCTCTCAAAAAAAATCAGAAAATCAACAAATATCTGATGGCATTTCAATGGCATCCTCCATGGCACCCTTAACTGGAATTAATTAGTCAAAATTTTGTTTGTTCATGCATGATATTCTCTATTTCTTCTTGTTTCCTATACACTTTTCTCTGGCATTCACAAAATAGCTTAATATCTTCTGATTTGGGATTTGAAAACCCTAAACTTGATAATAAATACTAACCTAGATTGCAAGGATCTCAGTGTAACCACTGCCCAGTTTTAGCAAATGATCAATGTGTCCTAATTTTAGGAACAAAAATTTAATATATTAAAAAGCAGTCATCTGTATACATAGAGAACTCATTTGTAAAATAAAATTCCTGCCAATTATTTTCAAACACAAAAGTAGAACTAATAAAACAGCCACACACATACTAGAGAAAGTTTTAGTAAACAAAGTAATCCAAGTGTTTATTCTAATGATGATGGGCTACTAATAATCAATTGAATAAAACAGAAAATCTAGGCTTCAAATATATGCTGTATCTATCTGTGACTGTTGTTTCTTTTTGGGGGTGTGTGGCCATACCCAGTGGTGCTCTTGGCTTATTTCAGGCTCAGGAATCAATCCTGGTAATATTTCAGGAACCATATGGATTCCAGGGATCAAACCTGGGTCAGTTATGTGTAAAATAAGAGCCATATCTGCTTTACTACTATTCTAGATTAATTGAAGGTATTCTTTGTTTGTTTGTTTAATTTATTACTTGGAGCTCAATAATGTGTTTCTTATAAATTATTTTAGAAACTCTAATTTATTTTCCAGATTTTAAAACACTAAAGATGTGCTAGCTTTAGCTGTACCTTAGAAATGTGAAAGTACTTATCCATAAAATCGACTGGTAATTGAAAATTCAACCACTTTTTCCATGGTCATTATTCTATTCTGCTAGACTACATATTCCAAATATAAAGTAACTCTAAAATTTCAAAATTATTTGCATAATTATGTGGTTAGCATTATAATATTTCTCACAAGTTTATATTTTAGTGTTTATTCTTCCATGAGAAAAAAAGAAACTCAGACTTTTTCTTTGTAAACTAGTCCAATTCTTCTGTTTCAACCTGCTTTCCTTTCTCTTCACCTCAGAGTAATTTATTTCTTTAATTTTCATGAAATGAATATTTAGTTTGGTTAGTATCGCTTAAAATAGTAAATTTTCTAAGTTAGATTTGATTCAAACTTTAAATTGGTATTGGTACATTTAAATTGGTATTCGTACATTTGGTTTTAGAATATGATTGGCATTGGATACTGGATAAATAGCTGAAAGGTTGGGATGACTGCAAGGCCTAAATTCAGTCTCTAACTAATACTTTCAGATGTAGGCACACTAAAACTTCTGGATATGAGTGACCTGGTGGCCATGAGCATTGCTGGCCTGGAGCAGTATCACATTTGGGGACCTATCATTTGTCCTAACATCTGGCTCATTTGTCTATGTATCACCAAGAATGACCCCAAGACTCCCTATGCATTGCTCAGAAGGATTCCCCCATAAATAATTTAAAAAGATCCTGTTTTGACTTCTTAGTACTGGTTAATTATCATCATTTCAAATTGTATTTTTTTGTTATTGTATTTTGTGGGGGCCACAGTTAGTGGTGCTCAGAGCCTCCTGGCTTTGTGTTCAGAACTCACTTCCAGCAGGAAACAAGGGACCATCTGCATTGCAGGTATCAAACCCATTTCAGCCATTTGTTTTTTGTTGTTGTTGTTGTTTTTTTTGGTTTTTTTTGGCCACACCCGGCGATGCTCAGGGGTTACTCCTGGCTGTCTGCTCAGAAATAGCTCCTGGCAGGCACAGGGGACCATATGGGACACCGGGATTCGAACCAACCACCTTTGGTCCTGGATTGGCTGCTTGCAAGGCAAACACCGCTGTGCTATCTCTCCGGGCCCCATTTCAGCCATTTGTGAGGCAAATGACTTGCCTATTGTACTATCTCTCCAGCCCCAAACTACATTTATGTATATATATATTTTCTCAATATTTTGTGTGGGCAGCATGATTTACAAAGTTATTTATAATAGGTTTGCAGCAGTTCCAACCTCCAACCCCACTATATTATGACTGTATATTTGTTTAGGGAAGAAATTTCAAATTTATTGAACAGGCTATATTTTAAATTTTTATGTAAATTAGTGATGAAATTTATGCTTCACATGTATGAGTTTGTTTGATTCTATCACTACAAATAAAAATTATTTAATCATTTTCAAATATATGCTTTATACAAAATATGAAAATCTTTATTTGTTTTTATTTTCTTGTCTTCCTAACTCTACCTGTTTTGGTTCTGCTTGGTACAAAAACCTACAAGAAAAAGTCTTGTCTGGGATAAAAACTCGGGTCAAAACCAGGGCATAAAAAAGATGGTGCCTGACACTTTCACCCCCAAATGCACCAACAATATTATATAACACCATTTCTTTTTGCAAAGTCATACTAAAAAGGGGGAAATTTTACATATAGAAACAATCTCTTATCTACTAGGGATAAGAACTCATTTATTTTACAATACAGGGACACCTCACACCTTGAACATATGTCATGTGGTCCTAACTTAGACTCCATATGATTAGACAGCAGCCGTTCAAACCAGAACCCTAGACCTCAGACATAGAACTGACACAGTTCTCTGCAACAGCTCCAGGAACCAAACTCCCTCTGGGACATTCTCTATACTGCTCTGACACTGACACATGCCAGTTTTGATATGACATCCTGACAATGAGGAAATGGCAACAACTTGAGGTAAGAGCAGGTTGTCTTATCTTGTCACCTAACAATAATGAAATCAGAAGATACGTGATCTGTGCAAAAGCTGATATCACTAACTACTGAAGACTGACTGTGACAACCATGAATGGGAAGAACTTATCCTGAGATCAATAAAAAAGACCCTAGTCTAGGGTTTGGCCTACGATCTGTACAACAACCAAGATCTCTAATTCCAGAGGTCTGACTGAAACAACTGTAATTGAGCAGAACTTCCGGAAATATACTGAAAGACTCCATTCTAGGCTTTGACCTGGAATTGGTGCAAAAACCAAGTCCACCAACTACAGAAGACTGATTAAAACAACAGTGATGGAACAGAACTTCTAGAACCATAAAGAAAGACTCCATCCTAGGCTCCACTCTATGACCTGTGCAAATACCAAGATCTCTAGTTACAGAGGTCTGATCTTATCACCTATGAATGAGCGAAAAGTTTCCAGACATAGGACCTAAGGGAGAGTAAAAGAATATGTACAGAGCCTTGAGTTATAGCCATGACAGCATACTTCAAGGGTAGAGAAACCCTGTAGCTCTTATGCCAAGGGAATTCCCTTTCTAATCTAATCTCCTTAATATTTACTGTGCCTATGCCAAAAAAATAAGAACCACAAATTAATATTTTTCCTTGCTATTGTCATTGTTTTTGTTTTGTTTTTCTTTGTTTTATATTTTTGTGCTCTGTTTTGCTTTTATTTTGAGACCATGATTATTGTTTGGTTGTTGTCTTTATTGCTATGGTACTTTTCAGGTTTTTTGTTTGATTTTTGTTTGTTTTTTTTTGTATTAAGTTTTTCATCCATTTTCCCTTTCTTCTCTTAAATTGATATTTATAGCCTCTAGAAGGACTCCTTCCATTTTTGCTTGTTTGATTTCTGTCCCCCGCCTTTTATTTCTTTTCTTCAAACATATCTTGAACCATCTTGTTCTGTCTCACAAACTGAGGGGGAAATAATAAAGGGCTCCAAGACCAAACAGTTGTATGAACATTGAGTAGAAATAAAAAATGATCAGACTTAGGTACCAAATCCAAAGCCAATGACAACAGAATTGATACTCAATCTACAGCAAGCTAGACACAGAGAGGACCACTTATACAAGCAGCCCGGGTTGTAAAGGAGGGGATATGGGATGCATGCTGGGAACAGGGGTAGAGGGAGGACAACATTGGTGGTGGGAATGCCCCTGATTCAATGTCACTATGTACTAAAATTTTACTGTGAATGATTTGTCATCCACTTTGGTCAAAATAAAAATTATTAAAAATTTTATTTGGCAAATATAATTAAAATTCTCAATAGGCTATTACCATATTTTCAGGCATATAAGACGACTAGGTATATAAGACAACTCCCTACTTTTTCTGTTAAAACAATAGGGTTTGAGCTATATTGACCGTTTAAGACTACTTCTTTTTATTGCACACCAAATGAAAATTAAAAGACATAAGAGAAAAAAGTAAAACCCTCAAAGGTTAACAGTATATGTTCAATAAAGCTAGACTTTGAAGTGCCAACAATCATTTTACATTTGTCATTTGTAGTGAGTGAATGTGATTTTTTTAAATTGTGATCTACATTGAGAGCAGGGAGAGGGGCTCCTCCAAGAGCAGCTGGCTGCTAGATAGCTGGAGAGATACAAAGCACCTTCTCTGTGTCCCATAGAAGCTGAACAGAGGGATGCCAGTGGTAAGAGGGGGTCGAATCACTCTTCCCTGAAGCTGGAGTAAGTTTTAGCATCCCATATACTGGCTTATAAGATGACCCTGACATTTAAGAAGTTTTTCATGGGTTAAAAAGTCTTATACGCCAGAAAATACAGTACGGTATTTTGTTTTAATTAACATGAGTTTCTAATATTATGTCATCTAACCACATTATTGTTTCAAGGTATTGGCATTTTATTATGAACATAATATGATAGTGATTTATTTCCCACTTTTCAAAATGAATATTGAATGTGAACACCTAACAAAAAATTTCTGTGGACCAAGAGATAATATGGCAGATGTACATTTGTATAGTATACACTTGCTTTTAACATGACTGACCTGGTTTCAGTTCCTGCCCCCCTACCCTATGGTTCCCTAAATACCACCATGAATGATCCCTAAGCACAGTCAAGAGTAAGCCTTGAGATCAGCTGGTGTGGCACCAAATCAAGAAATTAAACATTTATATTCTACCTACATTTAAAAGTATATTCTGGTATTTCAGCCTTGTAAGCTTTGTTACTCCAACTTTTGTTGTATACATGTGATTAACATTTGAAATATTGTTAATATATGAACAATACTATGCTTTACCACCACAGTAGTTAAATTTCTATATATATTGAACCTTTATTATTTTGGGTGGGTAGGGAATGCCTAAATGCTATTCTATAGGCTCCGGTCCTACTTTCAGTAGTACTCAGTCAACTAGCCTGAGAATGCTTGGATCTTGCAGTGTTCTTAGGAAGCTAGGGTGGGGATAGGCGTTGGAGAAATCCCAAAGATTACAATCACCAATACTTAGGGGTCTCCAGGGATATACCTGGTGATGCTCAGGAGTCTATTTAGTTTCAAGGATTGAATTTGGAAAACTTCTGTTATAGTTTTCTGGTTCTTTACTTTTAAAATATTCAGGGAGCTCTTTTCCCTTTTCTCTCTTCTTGTCTCCCTCTTCTTCCACCTTCTTCTCCTCATTACCATCAACTCAATCCATGTCAAATAAAAGCCACACCGTTACCTCCTCTATAGGAAAGGAAAGAAAGCTGATAAATAGGGTGCTGCAGAAAATACTGCAAAGGGTAAACACCTATATATAGAGAGAGATAGACCTCACTAACATAATGGTTAGTATTCGAGACAGAAACCTATTCATATCCAAAAGTTGATCTAGTAGTTTCCTTTCCTTACAAGTACAATACCTTCCTATTTTTCTGTACTCAGCGTATCTCTTGCCCTCCCTACCTCTCTACATTAATATATTCCTAAGCTAACTTCTATATGTTTATATGGGGGCAGGAGCACACAGAGATAGGAATCCTCCTTAAGAGACAAACCTAAACCACAAACAATCCATACCTATACCCTATATAACCCTCCCATGTACTATCCCCTTTCCCCCCCTCAGAAACCTGACTATCCCTTCACCCCTTAATCCAATCCCTGTTGTCCCCACCATGTTATAACTCCTCACCCTCAGTTCTTAACCCATTAGGCATCAAGATCAACCTCCTACACCAATGAACCAGTACCCAGTTCCCAAGTGAAGGGACACCCACACAAACTCACACCTCGTTCCCGGCAAGAAAATACAACCAACACCCGGACTGACTCATGCAGTGTGGCCCTCCTAATTACCTCTCCCTATTGTGGACTGTGGCTTAATACCGGATTAGCTCCAAAAGGACTCCCATTGCAAGAACTCTACCCAAGACCTCCCTGCGTGGAGCCCACAAGTCAAGAGAAAATCTCAAAAGACAATGGGGAAGCCTATACTATCATCATAATTATAGACCTACATAACACTACCTCTTATACTGCTTATACTGTTTCTCCCCAAATGTAATCTCCTGTATCGCTTTCTCCCTTTTTCTTTGTTATTTTTCCCCTTGTTCGTTTATTATTATTTGTTTTGTTTTGTTCTACTTTTTGTTTTTTGATTTGATTTGTTTTGTGCTTCATTTGGGTCACAGTTGGCGGCGCTCAGAGGGTGCTCCTGGCTCTGTGCTCAGAAGTTGCCCCTGGTGGGCATGGGGGACCATGTAGGATGCCGGGATGTGAGCCACCGTCCTTCTGCAAGAAGGACAGACATCTTGCTTCCATGCTATCCCTCCCGTCCCCACTTTATTCCTTTAATTATGTCCTTTAATCCTTTTATTTTCTTTTAAGAAACTCTTTTTTCTTTAGATATATCTGATATATTTAGTTTCTGTCACAGGTCTGGTTTTTTCTCTCTCCACCCCCAAATCCACCAGCAATATAATGTAGCACCACTTCTTCCTGCAAAGGCATATTAAAAATAGGGGAAATTTTACGTGTAAAAACATGCTCTTATTTACTAGGGATAAGAACTTATGCTTTTTTACAACACAGGGACATCTCCCACCCTGAATGTATGTCATGGGGAACCAACCTAGACTCCAGGGAAATAGGCACCGACCGTCCAGGTCCAGCCTTGACTCCTGGATCCCAGATATAGAAACAACAGAGTCCTCCACAACAGCTCCAGGAACCAAGTCTCCTCCAGGGCATTCACAATGCTGCTCTGACATCAACATATGCCAGTTCTAAATTGTTAACCTGACAACGAGGAAATGGGAACAACTAGATCTAAGAACAAGTTATCCTTCCTCACCAGCTAACGATAAGACAAAATCAGAAGATATGTCACCCTTTGATCTGTGCAAAAACCAAGATTGCTATATACAGATGACTGGTTGTTACAACCAGAACTAGACAGTACGCAACAACAACAACAAAAAGCTCTAACCTAGCTTTTGGTCTACAATCTGTTCAACAAATAAGATCTCCAATTCCAGAGGTCTGACTGAGACAATCGCAAGTGAACGGGTCTTCCAGAAACATAACGAAAGACTGTCCCAGGCTCCGTCCTAGGAGCAATATAATGACCAAGAACACCAACTACAGAAGATGAATTAAAACGACACTGAAGAAGCAGAACTGCTAGAACCACAAAGAAAGCCTTCATCATTAGCTCTATTCTTTGAACTGCACAGTCACCAAGATCTCTAGATACAAAGGACTGATTTTACCATCCATGACGAAGCAGAAGTATTCCATACACCACAAAAGCACCAAGGGGAAAGTAAATGATCATGCAAAAAGTCTATAGTTAATCCCATGACAGTATACTTCAGGGATGAAGAAAACCTGTATCTCCTAGGCCAAGGGAATTCCCTCTATAATATCCCCAGTAGTTACTGTGCCTATGCAGGGGGAAAAAGAAAAAAAAAAAGCACAAAATAATCATTTTCCACATTTATATTTATTGATTGATTGATTGCTTTTTTGACGTCCTTATTTTGGTGTAGATATTGAAGTTGATGTCTCACTTTTTATTTTATATTATTTTATCTTATATTTGTCTTTCTTTTTGCACTCCGGCATGATTTGAATTCAGAACCGAGACTATTGTGTGGTGCTTCTCTTTATTGCTGTAGGGCTCACTGGATATTTAATTTGACATTTATTTTTGTATTTTTATGGTGTTTCAATTACCTTTTTCAAGTCCTCTCTCAAACTGAGGCTGATAGCCTCTAGAAGGACTCTGCCCATTTTCAGCATATTTTTTATTTTTTATTTTTTTGCTTAATGTTTACCCCTTTTTTTGCTTTTCTTTCCCTCAAACAAAACCACATAACTCGATTTATCTAGCTTAGCCTCTCAAATAGAGGGAGAAACAAGGGAGGGCACCAGGACCAAACAGATGAATGATCACTGATAGTAAGCTAGACAAAGAGGGGACCACCTACTCTAGCAGCCCGGGGGCTGATGGTGGGGGATATGGGTTGCAGAAAGGGAACAGGAAAGGGGGGAGGACAAATTTGGTGGTGGGTATTACCCTGATTCAATGTTAATATGTACCTAAAATACTAATGTGAAAGATGTAAGCCACTATGATAAAAATAAAAATTAAAAAAAATATTCAGGGATCTCAAGCATCCCTTTCAAAGAAGAGCTTCAACTGCTAATTAGTAAAAGTGATATGTATGGTATGTGTTTCAGAAAATAGTAACTCCAATAATTAAAAATCTATTAATTTTTAATAGTTGATAATTATAGGTTTTTACTTTATTTGTAAATGGGAAGCATATTTCTTAAG
Source organism: Suncus etruscus (assembly GCF_024139225.1). Lineage (NCBI taxonomy): Eukaryota > Metazoa > Chordata > Mammalia > Eulipotyphla > Soricidae > Suncus > Suncus etruscus. The sequence goes on from NC_064854.1 coordinate 102,635,398, forward strand.
TGAAAAATTACAAATAATTGAATACTCCTTTGAACTGGTTTTCCAAAGAAATTTCTAGAAGTATCTATTTCTAGTTTTAATCAATTAGAGAAAAAATCTATTAAAATTTAATGGTCTAAAAATTAAGTTCAAAAGTAGTACCTAATATTCACATTCTCAAGCCTACTTTTCAAAACATGAACCATCCTTTCAAATGAGTTTGCTGATATCAAATTTCTATATTCACTTAATATATGTTCCTTAAAATATTATTTCTCACTTGCTATGGGTTTTTATCTTTAATCATATACCATCAGAAGCTATAAAAATACTTTTGTGTTGGTTTTTGGGCCACACTCGGTGATGCTCAGAAATTTCTTCTGGCTCGGGGGACTATATGAGACGCCAGGATCAAACCCAGATTCGTCCTGGGTCAGCTGCATGCAAGGCAAACTCCCTAACGCTGTGCTCTCTCTTTGGCTCTAAAAATACATTTTTTTAAATATCAAGCCTGGTGTTCTTTGCTCTGCATGTTGCTGACCCAGATTTGAGCCCCAGCATACCATATGGTTCCAAAGAATCACAAGGAGTAATTTCTGAGCACAAATTCAAGAGTAAGTCTTAAGAACATCCAGGTATGTCGTAAAAACCACCACAACCACCAAAACAAACCTCTGTTATAGAATAGAATTCTTCAGTTATAATACATTATGTAAGCACTTGTAAACCTATCAGAAATACTTATATCTCATGCAATGGAAAAGCCTTTTTACTATAATACTAAAATATATCCATCACTACTTATTTTTGTTGTTGTGATAAAAATGCTCATTCACCATTTGAGAAATGAGAGTTAATAACATCTAAAATCACTATAACTCATCTGAGAAAATTTATAAAATGAGAGCTTGCCAGTTTCTTCTTTGTTCCCCATGATTCTTGCCAGTAACTTTGGGGAGTGGCCTAGATTCATTACTGACACACATATGATTAAAAGGAAGCTATTATTAATGATTCCTGAGAACTTGGGTAAGGAACATTTTGAAACCAAATGTTGCCAGAATTCATAAATGAAATTTACTTAGTCAATAATATTTTAATATTCCATTGCCATATCTTACCTCTCTCAAAGTTTGAGTCATAAGATCAAAGTCTCCAACATTTTACCTTAGTGAGTTTTCACCTATAAGCTGTTTCCTTAAAACTACTTCATATTTCAAATACTTAAATACATTTTAAAAGGAAACTATCCATCTCCCTAGCAAAACAACAAATCAGCTGCTATTAAATGATTATATTGAAAAATAATTAGTATAAACAAAGGTTCTTGATTACATTTTTATTACAATTTTGGCATTCTATATAAAAATTAAGTATACTTAACATCATATTAAATCAATTTGAAAACTTCAAAACTAAAAATAAGTCACATACTGAAACAGAATAGAAACATATACAAGTATTTGTAATATAAGGATTTTATATCTCACAATAATTTCAAATATATAAAAACAGAATAATCTAAGAAATTCTGATTCAAAAAAGAAAATAATTCACATTATGTTCTTCTAAAATTGTTTATTTTAAAAAGATTCAAAGATCACTGTGGCAAATGTTTCTAATCTAATTAATGTTACTACCCAGTTTGGGTAGTCACATGTCTCCTGCATGTAATGTGCAAAGAATCAAAATGGAATAATTTGAAGGAACTTAAATTTGAAGAAACCAAAGAGTTTTTATATTTATGGAGTTGGAAATGGATGAAAATGTGGAACAGGCTCAGTTTTCTCTGAAAACAAGAAAGTTGTATTGCTAATTATTTACTTGATACTTATTAGAAGGCAATATGTAAACACTACACGTTCTACTCTCATTTTCATTTGTCTCATTAAGTCTCACAATATTCATAGAAGATAGGCACTACTTTCATCTCAACTATATACTTTAGTAAACTGAAGTTATAAAGCACAAAATTTTTCCTCTTAAACTATTCTTTTTTAATATATAATTTTAAGTGTTGAGGCCATGGTACTTATGCATAAGGTTACTACATCCACCACCATCAAAGTGTCAAGATCCTCTACCAAAGTCCCTATGCTATTTCTATTTTGTTTCCTTCTTTCCCCCATCATTGTCCCCTATATTTCTTGCTAATCTGAGTTTTGTTATTTCAGAGCCACAAACTTATCATTGCTCACTTCTGTCTATTTTCCTATTTTTTCTTTTTTTTTATAGACCTAGATGACTGAGATCACCTGGTATTTGTTCTCCCCCAAATTTATTTTATGTAACATAATGCCCTGCAATTCCTTCCCATTTACAGTGCATGCATGATTTCATATTTTGTTTGACTGCATAGTAGTCCATTATAAAGATATACCACAATATCTTTATCCATTCATCTGATATTTTTTTATTGTGGGCAAAGTGAATTACAAATATTTCACAGTAATATGTAAGGCACATAGTAGTAATGAATGAGGGGCATTCCCACTACCAGTGTTGTCCTCCCTCCACTCCTGTTTCCAGATTGCATCCTTCTTCCCCCTCCTCTACCCCCATAATACTAGTGAAGCTATTCCCCCCCATGTACAGCTTGATGTAGATTGGGATTCATTTCTGTTGTTGTTGACTTTGGATTTTGTGTTCAAGTCTGATCATTTTTTATTTCCACTTAATGGACATATGACTGTCTGGTCTTGGTACCATCCATTTTTCTCCCTCGAAATATGATGCTGATCAAGGTGATTCCAGTAATGTGGCTCTATTTGAGATATAAGAAGGGGTAAGGGAGGAGTCTGTCAAGGTGCTGAAAGTATCCCTTTGGACAAAGAAAGGGGAGAGAAGGAAAAAAAGAAGAAAAAAGTAACAAAACAAAAAAAACCGAGACAAGACAAAAACAAAACAAAACGAAACAAAAAACCAATAAGGGAGTAACGAAGTACAAAAAAAGATTTAAAAGAAAAAGTAAACCAAAAACCAAAACAATCTGCTATGAAGAAGTAAACCAAAAAAAAAAAAAGAAAAGAAAGAAGAAAATGAAAAATAAAATCAAAAACAAAAACGAGAGCAAAAACAAGAAAAGGAAAAAGAAAAAGAAAAAAAAGACCAGCAACTTCTTAAAAAAAGGTTGTGTTTCTTTCTTTCTTTTCTTTTCTTTTCTTTTTTTTTTATAGGCACAGTAAACATTGGGGAAATTAGAATGGGAATTCCCTTGGCCTAAAAGATACAGGGTTTCTCTGCCCTTGAAGCATACTGCCATGAGAACAACTACAGGCTCCATACTCATTCTTTTACACTCCCAAGGTTTTTTTATGGTGCCAGAAGACTTTGCGCTCATCAGATACTTAAATAATTGGATTCAGTCAAGATATTGAGTGTGTATTAATAAATACAATGCCTGAGGTGTTCATATATATTTTTGAATTGTTTTTTATCTTTTAGGATAGACAAAAAGTGGAATTTCTGGATCAATCTTTTCTTCTCTCTCTCTCTTTTTTTTTTTTTGCAAAATCTCCATATTCCTTTTCGTATATGCTTAATGATATGGAATTATGACAAAAGTGAATAGATATTTCTTTATTATAATTGCCACAATTACTGGCTATATACAGTCTTTTTGATATGGAATTCTCACTGGTGAGATATGCCAGAACTCTGAGTATTTTATGCTCTTAACTACTTTCTGAGCTAAATAATATTTCACCTTTACAATTGTTTCCAAGATCACTGAACAAAGAAATACTAGTCAGATATAAGGATCCAAGAATAAATATATCTCTTTACTCTTGATATCTCAATTCACCCAAAACCCAACTTTTATTAGCTGTGATACCAAGGACCACCTGAGTCATCTAGTAGTGTTAACCTCAGGGTAGACATATGATGCTGGGGATTTATTCAGGATTGGGCTCATATTGTGACTTAATCACTGTACTAATTCTTTGTTTCTGTATAATTCCCAATAATTATAACTAAACCTAACTTAATTTCATAGAACACATTACAAAACCTATCCTGTTTTACACCATCTTCTGCCTCGTTTTCCATACTCCTGTACTTATCTTACCATAACATTCATCACAGTATTATTATATAAAAGTTAACATTTTCCAGGAAACTGATACCATGAGACAGTACCTATCTTATTCACTGTGTTTAGCAAAGCAACACAAATAAACAAATTAACAAAATAAATGAACTATAACTACTTAGAAAATGTTCATTGCATGAATAAATGATGGAATGTGTGCCCTAATGTCAGCTACTATTTGAGTCACCTGATGTTTCAAACTTCATGTTCACCAATACATCTTGAAGTTGTATCTCCTACAGTGAGAGAATGTACCAGTCTTTAAGACTTGTATTTTTATGCTGTGATTATTCTGCAACTTGGCAAATGACTATTCATTTCTTAAGCATTCAATTGATGATCCTTGTTTTCAGCAGTTGATTCCGGAACACTAAATCCATTCTTTTTTTTTTAATTTTTATTTTGATCATAGTGGCTTACATATTGTTGACAATAATATTTTAGGTACATATTTATATAAAACCAGGGGGGATTCCCATCACCAAATTGTCCTCCCTACACCTCCGTTTCTGTCCTACCTCCCATTTCCTTTTCCCTCACCCCAGGGCGGCTAGAATATGTGGTCCCCTCTGTATCCTACCCACTACTTAGTAGTCTTGCACCTGTTTGGTCTTGATGCGTCCCTTATTTCCCCCTCTAACTGGAGGCAGGACTAGCTAGTTCAAGTTGCGTGGTTTTGTTTGAAAAAGAGAAAAGTGATAAACTGGGGTAAGAGTCTAATACCCCAAAAATGGGCGGAGTCCTTCTAAAGGCTCTCATCATCAATTTGGGAGATGGAGAAAAAGAAGGTGAAACACTCCACTAGTACCAAAAGAAGTATCAAATATCCAGTGAGGGCTCCAGCTATATCGATAAGCACCTCAAAGAACAGGCAAAACAAACAAACCAACAAAAACAAAAACAAAAACAAAAACAGACAAACAAAAATCACGCCATGGTCTTGAATTGAGAAACATGGCATGGCACATAACGAAAGAGAAGAAAGGAAGAGAGAAAAAAAAGTAAGTATAATTGGGGACAACACTTTCAATAATCGCACCCAAACAGAGAAATCGACCAAAATAGATAGGTAAATCAAAAATAATAATAACAATAATAAATGAAGGTAATATATATATTTATATAAAAATAACCAAGGTTTTGTGCTTTTTTGTATTTGTTTTTTTTTTCCCTCCTGCCCTGGCACAGTAAATATTGGGGTCATTCGAAAAGGAATTCACTTGGCCTAAGTGATATGGGGTTTCTCCGTCCTTGGAGCATACTGTCATGGGATCAACTCTAGACTTTGCTCAGGATCAGGGTCCTTTACTTTCCCGGTGGTGTTTTTTTTTTTTGGTGTGTGGAAGACTTCTGCTCTGTGTTTAGAGGTCTCAGTATCTGCACAGATCCTGAGGTGGGACTTATGATGAAGTCAGTCTTTGTGGTTCTAGAAGTTCTGTTACCTCAGTGTCATTTTAATCCATCTTCTGTGGTTGGTGATCTTGGTCTTTGCACTGAGCCTAGGGTGGCACCTAGGATAGCGTCTTTCTTTGTGCTTCCAAAAGCCCCATTCCGTTACAATAGTCTCTGCCAGACCTTTGGGACTGGGAATCATGATTATTGTGCAGGTCATATTTCAAACCCTAAACTAGGGCTCTTTTATTGGTCCCAAGATGTATACAGTCTGGTCGTGGTTCTAGCAGCCAGTCATCTGCAAATCCCGATCTTGGTTTTTGGACCTACCAAAGGGTGCCAAGACTTCTGGTTTTGTCTTGTCGTTAGTTGGTAAGGTAGGCTAATCTGCTCTAAGGTCAAGATGTTCGCATTTTCCTCGTTGTCAGGATATCATGTTAGAGCTGGGCCTTGTTGTTGGTCCCGACGTATCAGGCTGCCCCGGATGGAGTTTGTTTCCTGCAGCTGTTGTGAAGAGCTGTGCCGTTTCTATGTCGGGGATCAAGGGTTCAAGGCTGGATGAATGGTATCTAAGCACCTGAGGTCTAAGTTGATTCCACATGACATATTTTCAAGGCAGGAGATATCCCTATATTGTAAACAACTATGAGTTTCTATCTCTAGTAGATAGGAGCTCTTTTTTTTTTTTTTTATATGTAAGATTTCCCCTTTACTTAGTGTGCCTTTGCAGGGGGAAGTGGTGCTACATTATAATGTCTGTGTATTTGTGGGTGGACTGATGGGATAACCGAAACAGGTCACATACCCAAAAACGAGGAGTTTTTTAAATCCATTCTTAAAAGATTAAACAAAAAATAGATTTTTAAGAATGCAAAGATAATAAAGTCCTGTACTTTAGAAAAATTAGTAATAATGAAGTTAGCTAAGGAGAGAACAAATCTTCCTGAGATAATATCATGACTCTGTAAAGGTTAGGAAAGGTCAATATAGGCACAAACTTGTACCAATTTTTCCAATATAATCAGCATATTTAAAAAAAAAACGAGGAAATAAAATATTGAAAATTCTAGGCTGCATTTTTAATTTTTATATTTTCAATTAATTTTAGCTTAATGTCTTATGCATAAAATATCAAATTACAGACATTACAAGTGAATTACATAAGTTAAAACATAATAATATTCACAGTGAACATACTGCTTCCAGCCAAGACAACATAGGAGGAGCTGAATCATTCGTATACCTAATTTTAACAACTGGAAAATTATAGAAAATAACTATTTTAGACATTGGAAAGTGAGACTGCACACCCTGAGAAAAAGGAAACAAAGATCTGTGACCCAAACATTTTCTAAAAATTAAGGCTAAAATTTACTTGATTTTTTTCAAGGCAGTTTAAAGGAACCTATGTAAATACATGGACATTGGAAAGGACCTAGAAGCCATCCAAGAAAAAAGATAAATTATCTTTAAGTATTGCTATATATCAACTTTAAAAAGCTTAACTTTAAATGTTTAAGAATTATGCTGGGGCTGGAGAAATAGCCCAACACCTTGCATGCAGCTGACATGGGTTTAATTCCCAGAATCCCATATGGTCTCCTGAGGCTACCAGGATCAATTTCTGAGCACAGAGCCAGGAGTAACCCTGAGTGCTGCTGGATGTGATCCCAAAACTGAAAGGAAAAAAAAAGATTATGCTGATTGGCCAGAGTGATAGTACAGTGGGTACTGTGGTTGCCTGGTGTGTGTCTGACATCAATTTAATCTTGGCACCCCATACAATCTCCTGATCCCACAGGAGTGATTTCTAAGTTACAAGTTACCCCTGAGCACTTCCAGGTGTGACCCCAACACAAAATCATATTAATTATACTCATCACGTTAAATTTAATTTAAAAAAAGGCCTAAAGTAAAACATATATAAATACACACAAAATAAAATAGCATTGGATCATATAAAAAGATTAGGGTTTTAGGCTTATTCCTAATATGTAATCTTACTTTAATGCCCACCACTGTATATGGTCTCCTGAGCACTGTCAAAAGCAATCTCTGAGCACGAGGCTGTAGCTTACAGAGCAGTGTTGAGTCTAAACCCAGTAACTCTTCTACAAATAACTAAAATTCACCATAAATTTTTCAATATTCATTTAAAAAATTTCTAGATATGGGTCTGGAGTGGTGGCGCAGCGATTGGGTGTTTGCCTTGTACGCGGCTGAACTAGAACGGACCTCAGATCGATCCCCTAGCATTCCACATGGTCCCCAAGCCAGGAGCAATTTCTGAGCACATAACCAGGAGTAACTCCTGAGCATCACGGAGTGTGCCCCCCCCAAAAAAAATCTAGATATATGAAGAAGCAGAAAAACACATGGTCCAAATTTTTAATGTTTTACTAAAAAATAATCATAAATGACCAATATAATAAAATTTGAAATCAAAGGAGTTAAAGCAGATATTAGTAACAAGCTTTATACTTCCAAAGATGTAAATTAAAACAAAAATGTAATGAGAGAGCGGAATTACAAAGAAATAAACCAAATACCATATCTCTAGGTATAAAAATGCAGTAACTAAAATATAAATCTTACTGACGAGATTAAGACCAAAAGAAATCACTGTAGATATAAAGAAAAGTGAATCTAAAAGTACAATAGCTGATATTACATGCAAGGAAAAGTTAATCAGCACAAATATTCTTATGAACAGAAAAACATCTAGCTTTCTAAAAGTATAGTTGGAGTTATTCAGGAAAGTATAAATAAGAAAGACACAATATCTGAAAACTAAATGACAAAGATTTTCTAAACTTGATAAAAAGTAAAAAATTCTTTTTAATTTGAAAGTAATTCAAAACAAGATAAATAGGATTCTTGTATAATAATAAAGTTTATCATATGACAAAAGTACAATATTGAAGAAAGAACAGCTTCATATTTTGAACTCAGCAATACCTATCTTTATATATATTTACTATATATAGTTATTATTTTATTGATATAATAATGCTGACATTGAGTCACCATTTAGTTCAGTCTCTGTCATTCTCAAATAAAGAATATTATTAGAATTGTGAAAATATCATAGGGCATAGGTTTTTATCTTGCATGAAGCTGTCCCAGGTTCAATTTCAGGCACCACATAATGGTCTCATTTAGCACTGACAGAAGTGATTTCTGAGTACCAAGTCAGGAGTAAACCTTAGACACAGCTGAATGTACCACCAAACAAAGCAAAATATGGTTAAGATGGCAGTATCATATTATTTCCATTGAAATATACTTATTAATAACATTTATACATATTTTCATGAATTATATTAGATGTATTATTCCTTTTGCTTTTCAACAACAAAATATGAAATTTTGTTTTAAATCCCAGTACCCCATTTTTACTCTATTACTGGTACAAATATTTATACAATCGTCCTCTTTCTTCATGTGGTTTCTGTTTTTTCCTCTCTTTTTGATGTTTTTATTGAAAGTAGAAATTACTTAAGATAAGAAACCCCATTCAGTACCACCAACTACAGAAGACTGATTAAAGCAACAGTGATGAAACAGAACTTCTAGAACCATAAAGAAAAACTGCATCCTAGGCTCCACCCTATGACCTGTACAATACCAAGATCTGTAGTTACAGAGGCCTGATTATATCATCCACCACTGAGCAGAAAGTTTCCAGACACAACAAAAAGAGCTAGGGGAGAGTAAAAGAGCATGTAGGAACTTGTAGCTATTCCCGTAACAGTATGTTTCAAGGCCAGAGAAACCCTGTATCTCTTAGGCCAACAGAATTCCCTATCTAATCTCCCCAATATTTACTATGCTTATGCAAAAAAAAAAAAGCACGATTTTTTTATTTTGAGGAGAATTTTTAATTGTTATTTTTAGCATCTCTTTATTATAGTGATTATATACTATATTTGTATCTTTCTTAATACATTTTTATCTAAACACCTTGATTACAAACATGATTGTGTTGTTTGGGTTTCAGTCATGTAAAGAACACTACCCATCACCAGTGCAACATTCCCATCGCCAATGTCCCAAGTCTCCCTGCTCCCCACCCAACCCCCGCCTGTACTCTAACAAAACTCATCCCTGTTTGTGGTGAGCTTCATGAGGAGAGCTGTAACTTCCAGCCCTCCTCTCTTTTGTGTCTGAAAATTATTATTGCAAGAATGTCTTTCATTTTTATTAAAACCATAGATGAGTGAGACCATTCTACGTTTTTCTCTCTCTCTCTCTGACTTATTTCACTCAGCATAATAGATTCCATGTACATGAAAATTTTATGACTTCATCTCTCCTGACAGCTGTGTAGTATTCCAGTGTGTATATGTACCACAGTTTCTTTAGCCATTCATCTGTTGAAGGGCATCTTGGTTGTTTCCAGAGTCTTGCTATGGTAAATAGTGCTGCAATGAATATAGGTGTAAGGAAGGGATTTTTGTATTGCATTTTTGTGCTTCTAGGGTATATTCCTAGGAGTAATATAGCTGGATTATATGGGAGCTCAATTTCCAGTTTTTGGAGGAATCTCCATATCACTTTCCATAAAGGTTGAACTAGACAGCATTCCCACCAGCAGAGGATAAGAGTTCCTTTCTCTCCACATCCCCACTAATACTGCTTGTTCTCATTCTTTGTGATGTGTGTCAATCTCTGTGGTGTGAGGTGGTACCTCGTAGTTGTTTTAATTTGCATCTCCCTGATGATTAGTGATGTGGATCATTTTTTCATGTGTCTTATGGCCATTTGTATTTCTTCTTTGTCAAAGTGTCTGTCCATTTCTTCTTCCCATTTTTTGATGGGATTAGATTTTTTTTTCTTGTAAAGTTCTGTCAGTGCCTTGTATATTTTGGAGATTAGCCCCTTATTTGATGGGTATTGGGTGAATAGTTTCTCCCACTCAGTGGGTGGCTCTTGTATCCTGGGCGCTATTTTCTTTGAGGAGCAGAAGCTTCTCAGTTTAATATATTCCCATCTGTTAATCTCTGCTTTCACTTGCTTGGAGTGTGCAGTTTCCTCCTTGATGATGCCTATAGTCTCAATATCCTGGAGTGTTTTGCCTACACTTGTTTTATATATCTTATGGTTTCAGGTCTGATATCGAGGTCTTTAAACCATTTGGATTTTACCTTCATACATGAGGTTAACTTGGGGTCTAAGTTCAATTTTTTTTTTTGCAAGTGGCTAACCAGTTATGCCAACACCACTTGTTGAAGAGGCTTTCTTTGCTCCATTTAGGATTTTTTGCTCCTTTATCAAAAATTAGGTGATTGTCTGTCTGGGGAACATCTCTGCATATTTAAGCTTATTCCACTGATCTGAGGTTCTGTCTTTATTCCAATACCATGCTGTTTTGATAACTATCACTTTGTAGTAAAGTTTAAAGATGGGAAAAGTAATTCCTCCCATATTCTTTTTCCCAATGATTGCTTTAGCTATTCTAGGGTGTTTATTGTTCCAAATGAATTTCAAAAGTGCCTGATCCACTTCTTTGAAGAATGTCATGGGTATCTTTAGAGGGATCGCATTAAATCTGTACAATGCTTTGGGGAGTATTGCCATTTTAATGATGTTAATCCTGCCAATCCATGAGCAGGGTGTGTGTTTCCATTTCCACATGTCGTCTCTTATTTCTTGGAGCAAAGTTATATAGTTTTCTTTGTATAGGTCCTTCATATTTTTAGTCAAGTTGATTCCAAGATATTTGAGTTTGTGTGACACTATTGTGAATGTGGTTGCAGGATAGACCACAGGCTAGCACATAATACATACCTCCATAATATCAAGAGGATAGAAATTTTGCAGGCTACCTTTGCTGGCCACAAGGCCCTGAAATTATATGTGAACTACAAAGGGACACAGAAGAAAAACTTTAATACCTGGAAGTTAAACAGCCTAATATTCAATAACCAGTGGGTTTGAGATGAAATCAAAGAGAAAATCAAAACCTTTCTGGAAACAAATGACAATAGAGACTATTGTCAGAACTTATGAGACACAGCAAAAGCAGTACTGAGAGAAAAATTTATAGCTTTGCAAGCACACATCAAGAAAGAAGAATAGCTTAATAATGCAACTCATAGAATTAGAAAGTGCTCAACAAGAGGAACCCAAAATAGGGAGACAGAAGTAAATAACAAAGCTGAGAGCAGAAGTCAATGAAGTGGAAACCCGAAAAACAATCCAAAAGATCAATGAAAGCAGAAGTTGGTTCTTTGAAAAAATAAACAATATTGATAGACCACTGGCAAACTAACAAAGAGAGAGAGAGAGAGAGAGAGAGAGAGAGAGAGAGAAACTTAATAACTCGTATTAGGAATGAACAAGGAGTGATCACTACTGATATGGCAGAGATTCAAAGGGTAATCAGAAACTACTTTGAGAAACTCTATGCCACTAAAAATGAGAACCTGGAAGAAATGGATAAATTCATGGACTCTTATAATCTTCCACGGTTGAAAGAAGAGGATGTAGCATATCTAAACAACCCCATCACTACTGAAGAAATTAAGACAATAATCAAATGTCTGCCCAAAAACAAAAGCCCAGGCCCACATGGATTCACTAATTAATTCTTTCAAACCTTTCAAGAGGAACTACTACCAATCCTGGCAAGACTCTTTCATGAAATTGAAGAAATGGGAACACTACCAAATAGCTTTTATGAAGCCAAAATCACCTTGATACCTAAACCAGACAGAGATGCTACCAAAAAAGAAAATTACAGACCAAAATCGCTGATGAACACAGATGCAAAGATCCTCAATAAAACCCTGGCAAATAGGATTCAATACCTCATTAAGAAGATCATCCACTATGACCAAGTAGGTTTCATCCCAGGAATGCAAGGATGGTTTAACATCCATAAATCTATCAACATAATACAGAACATCAACAACAACAAAAAAAAATAAAAATCACATGATCATATCAATAGATGCAGAGAAAGCATTTGATAAGGTCCAATACCCATTCTTGCTCAAAACTCTCAGCAAGATGGGAATGGAATGAACCTTTCTGAATATAGTTAAGGCCATCTATGACAAGCCAGTGGCAAATATTATCCTCATGGAGAAAAACTAAAAGCTTTCCCTCTAAATTCTGGCACAAGACAAGGCTGTGCTCTCTCACCAACCCTATTCAACATAGCACTGGAAGTACTTGCTATAGCGATCAGGCAAGAAAAAGATATCAAGGGAATCCAGATAGGAAAGGAAGAAGTCAAGCTCTCGCTGTTTGCAGATGACATGATACTCTACTTAGAAAACTCTAAAGACTCTACCAAAAAAAGCTTCTAGAAACACTAGACTCATATAGCAAGGTGGCAGGCTACAAAATTAACACACAAAAATCAATGGCCTTCCTATACAGCAATAGTAATAAGGAAGAAATGGACATTAAGAAAACAACCCCATTCACAGTAGTGCCACACAAACTCATATTTTTTGTTTTTTATTTTTGTTTTGTTTTTATTTTGATATTATGCTTCTTGTTTGGTTGTTTTCTTTATTGCTCTATGCAATTGCTGTATGTTATATTTTTTGTTGTTACATGCACTTTTTAAAGAAGCATATATGTTAGAGTATAAGAGGAGACAAGTCAACAAATTAAAGCTATATCCATTGATTTCTTTAATTAATTAATGGGAAGGAGAGGATTGATCCACACCTGAAGATACTTTCGAGGGGTACTCCTAGCTTTGTGCTTTAGAGGTAGTAGCTGGTGGTACTGAAAGAACCCTGAGGTTCAAGGGAAAATGAAAAACCTGGACCTCTTGCATAGAAAGCATGTTATCTCTCGGTGCTCCTTATATCCTTTAATTTAAAAGTAAAGATCATGTTTTTTATTTTAAGAATCAAGAACTGACTCATGTGAGTGAATTAAAACTTCTGATCATCCAATATCTCTGAGTAGATTTCAAACAGTATGAAAAAGGTAAAAGAAATATAATATTTATGCTTTTAAGCAAAATTAATGTGCCCAAGCTTTAAATAAAGCAATGACGTACTTATACACTTACTTTTATAGAAATATCTATAAGATATACTTGTCAAGAGAAATTTTTAAGAGATTTAAGATCCACAGCTCTTCAAATGTTATGAGCCTAAAAAACAAACAAGATAAAAAACAAACAAGATCCCTTGTTTCCTATGAATTTGATTTATCTTTCAAATTGGAACACATTGATTAGGAACCCCAAAGCATAAAGAAAGCACTTTCTCCGGGCTGGCGAGATGGTGCTAGAGGTAAGGTGTCTGCTAGCCAGCCAAGGAAGGACCGAGGTTCAATCCCCTGGCATCCCATATGGTCCCCCCAACCCAGGGGCGATTTCTGAGCGCTTAGCCAGGAGTAACCCCTGAGCATCAAATGGGTGTGGCCCGAAAAACCAAAAAAAAAAAAAAAAAAGCACTTTCTCTGATTGAAGAAACTATTTTCAGAAGTATGAACAAATGTCAGGGAAACCAACAAGCAAAACCATATTAACTTTTGTAGCTGGCAACATGGAGAAATAAATCATCACTAAGAATATAATTGAAAGTAAAATATGAGACAGTATTTTAGGGACCTCCATTGTTGTATTAAAAAAGATCAATTGTTTGAAGAGAATTGTCTGACACCAATTCATCTTTTCATGAAGACATGTGTTCTCTGTCAAACCTGAAAGGCAAATTAAAAATAAATACAACATCTACAATATAGGAGTCAGAGAGTTAGTACAATAAGTATGGCGTATGCCTCACACATAGTCAACTATAGTTGATCCCTGCTACTTTATAAAGTTCCCCAAATCCCTCCAGGAATGATCCCTGAGCAGAGAGCCAGCACTAAGCCCTAAACGCAAATAGATATTACCCAAAAACAAAATGAGCAAAGACACAAAACAAATATAAATTAAAAGCTTTATTATTATAATAATGTATCATATCATTTGAATATAAGAACCCTTGTTTGCCTTAACAAAATTATAAAGTAAAAGACAAGTGATGTATTATGAATTAACTTGTGTATGTCCAAAATATAATTAGAGCATAGTTTTCAATACTTTAGGACCTTATTTGGAATGCATATATAATTAGTTAAGATAAAGTTCCAAAATTCAACATGCCTGTAGTCCTTAGAAGTGGAGAGTCACATGAAAACAGACTAGGGAGAGAACACTGTGCAATGGTAAAGATTGAGATTGGAGTCAAGCAATGACAACATAGAAATGTCAAAAAGTATAAATCCATGTAAACTAAGTCAAATCAAGAAAGACCGTTTTTAAGAGATTCAGAGGGAACATGATACTATTAATACAACTCTTCCAAGTCAATTTATATTTTATTTTATTATGCCACTTAATTTGTGGCATTTGTTACAACAGCAGCAGGACAATTATGAAAGTTCAGTGCTGCATGCATATATATGTATCAGACTCCCAAAATACAGAGACAGTCGGAAAGAACAGAGAGCAATCTGAAAATTAAAAAAAGAAAAGGATCATTTATCTAGAAATCCCTTCTCAGCAATCATTTCTGAAATAGCCAAGAACAGAGCAAGACTGTCTCTGCCCATCAAGTTTCCTTACCATATCTAGCACAATCCAGTTCTCAATTTAAGACAAGATTAACTTCTTTAAACTAAGGGTACAATTTCTTTAATGATAATGTGGTTCAATCTTATTCTTTTAACTGAGGTGATAAATGGCTTTGTCTGCCATGATATGACATTTGGAATACAACTGAGAACTTGGAAGCCATTGAATATTTTTAGACTGGGCATGGAAAGAGTACAACAAGGAAGGTACAGCTGAGTGTTGAGCCGTTCTGTCCTGGGGGCTGCAATAAGGTTCCCAGAGCCATGACAAAGGTTGGGTTTGAATGGGTTGAAGTGATAGTACAATGGGCAAGGTGTTTACCTTATGGGTAGCTAACTTGAGTTCTGTCATTGGCAATGCCTATGGTTTTCGAAGCCTCATTCTAGATAAAAGGCAAGAGTAACACTGAGCAACACCAGGGGTGCCTCCATCCCTAAACACAACCACCCACCCACTGACCCCACCTTACTCCACACACTGAAAAACAAAACTAAAATACAAAAAAACAAAAACAAAAGGAAGATCCTTGAACTCATAGCTAGGCATAAGCCCCAAGCGAAAACCAACAACAAAAATAGCAAAAAGATCTTAAGTAGGTATTGAACTGATAAATATATTATCTAGACATATCTTAACATATTTATTTTTGTCTTTATCATTTTACTTGTTCTACAACTTTACATTAAATTGTTCAATACAAACACCAGCTCATTAATAGCATATTACTCAAAATGTTAAGCAAAAAACAGCTATTGCCATCACAATAATCAGCATTTTTGAGTACTTTCTTCTAGATTTATCAAGTATTGGGTAGATAACATCTCTTTATAAAGTTCAGTTTTCCTGTTTTCATATTTTAAAAAATGCATCAATGCTTTTTATACATTGTAGTTACTTTTACTTTTTCTTTTTGGTTTTTGGGCCACACCCAGCAGTGCGCAGGGTTTACTCCTGACTGTGCTCAGAAATAGCTCCAAGCATGCTTGGGGACCATATGGATTGCCAGGGATATCAAATGCGGGTCCATCACGGTCAGCAGCATGCTTCTCTTGTGATGTAATAGTGAAGGGACTGATCTCCTTTTGGTGATAGAGAATCCGGATTTATGGGTCTTTTGTGAATGTATTTTAAATTGAAGTTCTGTGTGAGATACATATATTTTAAGTATCCAGACATGATTTGGTTGCTTTTTGTTTTTTTTTTTTTTTGGGGGGGGGGGTTACTCCTGGCTCTGCATTCAAAAATTGCTCCTGGCAGGCCTGGGGGACCATATGGGATGCCTGGATTAAACCACTGTCTGTCCTGGATTGGCTGTGTGCAAGGCAAATGTCTATCACTGTGCTATTTCTCCAGTCCCATGGTTGTTATTTTCTTAATGGTATATTTTATTATTATTATTATACTTTTTATTTTGACCAAAGTGGATTACATATTTTTCACAGTAATATTTTAGATACATATTGACATTAAATCAGGGGAATTCCCTGTTGTTGTTCTCCCTCCACCCTCATTCCCAGCATGCATCCCATATCCCCCTACTTTACCACCCCCCAGACTGCTAGTATAAGTGGTACCCTCTGTATCTAGCTTGTTGTAGAGTGGGTATCGATTCTGTTGTTGTGGGCTTTAAAGTTGGTGTTTAAGTCTGATCATTTTTTATTTCTACTCATGTTCATATGACTGTTTGGTCTTGGTACCCTCCATTATTTCCCCCTCAATTTCTGAGGCAGAACAAAATGGTTCAAGTTATGTGGTTCTGTTAGAAGGAATGAAAAAAATAAAATGGGGTGAAAATCAAACAAGCAAAACATGGGCAGAGTGCTTCTAGAGGCTATAAATATCAATTTGAAGGAAGAAAGGAAAAAAGGAAGAGAAACACAACAATACAAAAAGAAAAATCAAACAAAAACTCCAAAAAGCACTACAGCAATAAAGACAACCACCACACAATAATCATGGTCCTGAAATAAAAACAAAACAAAGGACAAAAAATGAAAACAACAACAATAATAGTAAAACCAAAAAAAATTATTTTGTGCATTTTTTTCTACATTTGGTATCTTAAAAGAGTGAAGTCTTAAATTTTGGTAAGCATAATAAATTAATTTTGTATCGATCAAATTATTATATCCTAAGAAGTTTTTTCTATACTAAGGCTTATAATTGTAAAGAATTCTCCTCCAGGGGAGGGTGCTACACTTGCTCCAAATAAATTCTGGTGATATCAGCTCACTCTTTAAAACTAAAAACAAGCAAGCACATTCAAAATAATGGAGAGTAACTTATTTCTACTCTAGAGAAACTTGTGTTCTCTTTTGAACCATATTTCTCCTTTTATCTCCTCACAGATTATTCTAAGCAAGTTTCTTTTAATAAAGCTATCTTTTCTATGATTCACTAAAAAAAAAATTGGAAAGGGGGGCCAGAGCGATGGTGCAGTAGTAGGGCATTTGCCTTGCAGGTGGCTGACCCAGGACAGACCACGGTTCATCCCCACCATCCCATATGGTCCCCCAAGCCAGGAGCAATTTTTGAGTGCATAGCTGGGGGTAACCACTGAGCGGCATTGGCTGTGCTACCCCCAAAAAGAAATTTCTGAAAAGAAAAAAGTAAACTGTGTAAAATACAATAAAAATAGGGCCATCACTACCCTCATCAGTGATGAAATGCCTAGAAACTAGAAAATCTTACAATTCTGATGCAATGGTCAATTATTTTTTTTATTTTTAAATTATTTCTACTGTATCTACTCATTTTTAATTTCCCTTCTCTCTTATCTTTTGCTCTTCCTTCCTTTCTTTTAACCTATATCTAAACTAATTATTTATCTTTACTCAATTCAATTATTTCTTAAGAGCTCAGACCCATCCTATGAGGGTCAGGCCTCTAACAACAACTTAAGAATAAATCACTAATGTCTGTATTTATGTGGGCATGTGTTTATTAATAGCGGACTCACCTCTGAATACCAAACCTAAACTGTAAACAATCCATGCCGAAAGTGTATATAGTATAGTGTGTATATTCCCTCCTATATACTATCCTTTCTTTCCCCCCCCAAAGAAATCCTTTTATTCTTTTATCCTTTAACCCCCCCACCATGATCTGATATCCCTCCTTATTTATTTCTCTTCACCCTCAGTTCTTAAACTCATTAGATACACAGACCGACTTCCTGCCCCAACAAGACACAAACAGCTCCCAAAGCAAAAGGACACCATCTCAGCCCCACATCTCATGCCCCAGCAAGAAACTACAACCAACATTCCTGCTGACTCATGCTGCGTGGCCCTTGTTCTCACCCCCCCCCAAATGTGAACTGTAGCATGATACTGGAATCAGCTCCAGAAGGACCCCCAGAGCAAGGACTGTACCTGATCCCTTTCTGCTGTGACTCATCAAACTCAACAGGACAAGGGTGTGTGATGAAAATGTGCCTTAGATTTCACCTCCCACAAGAATATCTCAAAATATAATGGAGAAGCTTATATGTCCTTTATATGTTTAATACCTCTATAATAATATTTCTGAGTCTGCTCATCTCCAAATGTAAGGTAGCCTCTAATATCACTGTACTTTTCTCCAATTAATTTTTTAATTAATTTTTATTTATTTATTTATTATATATATTCTCTTTTTCTCTTTAACTTTACCTGTTTGGGATCTGCTCAGTATTAAAATCTACAAGAAAAAGTCTTGCCTGGAATAAAAGCTCAGGTCAAAACCAGGGCACAGAGATTGTGTAGCCTGATGTTCTTACCCCTAAATACACCAGCTATATAACATGACACCATTCCTTTTTGCAAAGGCATACTAAAAAAAGGGGGGGAGATGTTATGTATAGAAACAAGCTCTTATCTACTAGGGATAAGAACCCATACATTTAATAATACAGAGGTGCCTCCCATCCTGAACATGTGTCATGTGGACCCAACTTAGACTCCATGTGACCAGACAGTGACTGCCCAATCATGATCCCTAGAGCCCAGACATAGAATGGACATAGTTCCCTGCAACAGTACTAGGAAACAAACTACCCCTGGGAAATTCCCAATACCACTCTAGCACCAACTTACATCAGTTTTGAGATGACATTCTGACAACGAGGTAATTGTAACAACTTGATCTAAGAGCAGGTTGTCCTATCTAATCACCTAACAGTAAAACGAAATCAGAAGATACGTCATCCTTTGATCTGTGCAAAAACCAACATCACTAATTACAGAAGACTGACCTTGACAACCATGACTTGGCAGAATTTACCCTGGTACCAATAAAAAAGACCCTAACCTAGGCTTCGGCCTAGGATTTGCACAATAACCAAGATTTCTAATTCCAGAGGTCCAACTTTGACGACTTTGATAGAGCAGATCTTCTGGAAACACTATGAAGGACTCTATCCTAGGCTCGTCCTAGGATCTGTGCAAAATCCAAGACCACAAATTAAAGAAGCCTGATTACAAAAGTGATAGAACAGAGCTGTTAGAACCTTAAAGAAAGACGCTATCCTAGGCTTCATCCTATAACTTGTGCAAATACCAAGATCTTTAGTTAGAAACCTGATATTATCAGCCACAACTGAGTGGATAGTTTCCTGGCACCAAAAATTTTTTTGGCACATGAAAAGGAGCATGAATGGAGACTGTAGTTATTCCCATGATAGTGTGCTTCAAGAGCATAGAAACCCTGTATTTTTTAGGCCAAGGGAATTCCCTTTCTAATTTCCCCAATATTTACTATGCCTATGCAAAAAAACCAAACCAAACCAAACCAAAACAAACAAAAACCTTGCCACACCAGCCCTCCTTCTTTTGTTCTTTTCTTTCTTTCTTTTCTTATTTTCCTCTTTCTTTTTGTATCATGGTTATTGTTTGGTTGTATTAGTTGCTGTGTTGCTTTTCTGTAATTGCTGGTTTTGGTCTTTTTTTTTTTACTTTTTGCTTCTTTTTGTGTTTTATCTATTTGTTTCTTATTGTTGATTTTTGGTTTTTTTGTGGGGTTTTTTGGTTTACTTTATTTTATTTATTTATTTATTGCTTTTTTTGTTATGATTTTTTTCTTTTTTCCCTTTCTTCATTTTAAATCGATATTTATAACCCCTAGAGGAGCTCCTTCCAGTTTTTTGTCTGTTTTTTTTTCTTTTTTCATCTTCTTCTTTTCCTTTTTTTTTCTTTTTCTTTTTAAACACAATTTGAATCATCTTGTTCTACCTCATAAAGTGAGGAGAAAAATGGTTGGTACCAGAATCGAACAGTTGTATGAACATTGAGTAGAAATAAAAAATGATCAGACTTAAACACCAATCCCAAAGTCAATGACAACAGAGTCTATATCCAATCTTCAACAAGCTATACACAAGGGGCCCAGTTATACTAACAATTCGGGGAGCAAAGGAGGGGAATGCTGGGAACTGGGGTGGAGGGATGTCAACACTGGTGGTGGGAATACCCCTGATTCAATGTCACTATATACTTTACATATTACTGTGAAAGACTTGTAATTCACATGGATCATAATAAAATTATTTTAAAAAAACAGGGCCAACAATCATAAGAAAAACTTTATTTCATCGTTACTGATAAGTCAGAAAAATGAAAATTAAAATGGCAAAGAGATACTACTCTACCGTTGGAAAAATTATCTATATTTAAATATAATAATCCAGAAACAAAATGTGCTGGAAGGACTGTAGCACAAAGGGCCTCTCATTTGGGCTTGTGGCATTATTGTTTGATTAAGCCTCCCTGGAAATGTTGATGACTTTACAGCTATTAAGAAGAGAGCTTCCACATGACCCTCAATTCCATTCTAATTATCTTTTTACCTTAAGAACACAAAAACAGCAATCCAAATGGCATATGCACACTTATGTTCATGGAATCATTATTTAAAATATCCAAGATCTGGAAAGTGCCCAACTACTCAACAACAGATGAATGAATAAAAAATTATGGCCAAAATACATAAAGGAACACTACTAAGCTGTGAGAAAAGATAATCTGTTGTTTTCAGTATCTTGAATAAAATGGAGAAAATCATGCTAAGTGAAGTGAGTCAGAATAAAAAAGAAAAATACCAGTGATCTCGCTTACATGCTAGAGTCTAAAGAAATAATGCAAGGCTCTTATCACTTTTAGTAAAAACACACCTCGAAATATGGCCAAGAGAACTGTGATGTGAGGATGCTAAGTGAAAAACACAAGGAGAGACTTTGCATAATGGTGGAAGGATCTTCAAACTTGTTGTTGGTGGACGTTTTGCAGTACTTCAAATACAAAAAATAATATTACATTAGCTTAAAAGTAGCAATAAGTGTAATAAATTGTTAAAAAATATTCACTTTTCTTTTAGTGACATTTCAAACCATATTTATACAAATAATTAGAATGTTTTAATAACTTTACATATTTAATGCTTTTATGAGTAGAAGTATTCAGCTTAAATAGGCCCATGGCTTTAACTTATGTTTTTCATGGCTTTATCTCATGTTTCAAAATTATCATTACTAAATCATAGGTAAAACATTTTAAACATCATATGATTACTGGGTACATAAGGATATTATTAGAACATTAAAGAGAATTTTAAGGTGAAAAAAAGAAAAAAAGACTATTGTGTGAATGTGTATACTAGGCTCATTTTTATTTTATCCCAGTCTCAGTTTTAAAATAACAATAGAAATAAAATATGTGAATAAATTATGCATAAAATACACTAGAAATTATTCACAGTTTAACTATTAAAAAAGGGCAATCATATCTCTATACAAGGTGAAATTATTGTAATGGCCTAATTATCATTTTATTTTCTCAGGTAGCAAACTTTGTACAGGCCTGTGTGGAGTGGCATCTATATGCTATGCAAAAAATAAATTCTGGGGTCAGAGTGATAGCACAGAGCATAGGGAGTTTGACTTGCAAATGGCCAACCTAGACTGACTAAGCTTTGGTCCCTGGCATCCTATATGGTTTCTCTAGTTTGCCAGGAGTAATTTCTTAACAGAGCCAGGAGTAACCCCTGTGCATGGCCAGGGGTCCAAAAACCAAAACATACCAAGAACCCTGACCCACTCATTCAGTAGAGGTCACACAATGGGGCATGGACTTGCAAGTGGGCAGTTGCATAAATGGCTGCAAGATAATCTCTCGCCCATATAAACTCCCATGAGACCTCCCTGGCAATGGGGAAGACTGACAGTTATATAGGAAAGCAGCACCTCAAGACTACAAAAGAAAAGATGGTAAAGCAGCATACCATGCCTCATGAGTGATGATGACTGCAATCCTGCATACCCAATCAGTATTAATTGTCCTATATAACCTTTCTGAAAAGGAGTTCACAATAGATATGCTTGAAATGTTGATGGGCTCAGTAAAACAATGAAACGTGAAGTTAATAAAATACAGAAATAATAATACAAATAAAAATGCCAGTTCTGAAAAACTTGAGAAGCAAAATAAAAAAATTCATTGGAAGGTTTCACAGAGTAACAGGATCAAATCCTGAGGATCAAATCAGTGACCTGAAAGGTTAAATGTAGAAAAAACAAGAACAAAAAAATAGAAAAATGCCTCAAAATAAATGAATAGAAAATGGAAAAGGTTATCAAAATAAAGAAACAGAAAACAATAGAAATGTGGATAAATTCAACGGAAACAACAAAAGAATCATTGGTGACCCAAACAGCCACGAAGAGAACCACTATAAAGAATCAATTGTCAAAGATATAGTTGATAAGTACATGAAGAGTACAGAGCTGACAAGCACATGCACCCATAACATAGATGCCCAAAGAGAAAGTGACCCATATAAAGAAAAGCAAAGTGCAGTCATAATGAAAAAGAACAAAAATAGAGATAAATTACTGAAAGCAGCAGGATTTAAAAAAAATAAAGAAAATTATACACAAAGGAGAAGAGTTTTCTTAAGATTTATAAAAGATTTATTATAGCTACCCATCCAAAGACAGTGGTAAAATACCAAGGAAATTAATGCATCACCAAGAATACAAAAACAGACTCTACTTCAGATTTGAAAGGATACATAGCTTCACAAAGGAGCAAAAGCTTAGAAACTGTAGAGACTCAAAAAATAACTTTAAAGGAAAAATGAAAGGGTATACTTTAAGACAAGACAAACCCTCAAAACACACTAAACTTCTACAAAAATATAGCACAAAATTCCATGACAATTTCTCTCAATAATCAATGGACCATACATATCAATTATGAGACAAAGTGCTTCAAAATGGATTGAAAAATTGAATCCAACATTTTTCTGCCTGCAAGAAACACATTTGAATAGTCACAGCAAATACAGACTCAAAGACAAAACTGGGAGACAATCCTTCAAGCAAATAACTCCATTAAAAAGGCTGTGGTGACCATACTCATATCAGATGGCATAGACTTCAGGCTCAAAAGGTTTTATGACAAAGAAGATATTATTTTTAATAATAGAGGATAATGTACATCAGGAATAAATGTCATTCCTAGACATATATCATCCAATGAGGAATCAAGAACACACTTATAAAAACTTGAATAAAAACATCAAAAGCAACACAATAGTAGTTGGAGACTTCATAACCACTTTGTCACCTCTTGAGAGATCAAACAGGCTAAAATTCAGCAAGTATATACTGACTTTGAAGTAAAATCAAAGAGAGGGTATTAGTCTATATATAGAAAGTATTTCATCCCCCAAATGGTATATACTCATTCTTCTCCAATGCTCATGGGACATTCTCCAAGATAGATCATATGTTGGGCCAGAAAACATTTCACTTCATATAATCAGTATAATAGATATATAATATAAATACTTATATATAATAATAGACTTATTAATAAATATATATGCTATATTATATATTATTCTACATATGTAAATATATCATACATATTATGTAGTATACATATATAATAGATATTATATTAATTATCTTATTAGATGATAATATACTAAAAATAGAAGGAAATTATAAGCAGAAACATAAAAATAACTTTAATACCTGGAAATTAACAGCTCAACTGAGCAACAAGTGGGTCAAAGAAAAAAATCAAAGAGGGAATAAAGATTCGTAAAGTAAATGAGAATGAGGACACAAACTATCACAATTTTGGGACACAGGAAATACAATATTAATAGGAACATTTATAGTTTTGCAAGCATTCATCAGGAAATAAGAAAGGACTTACATAAATAACAACTACACGTCTTAAAATTGAAAAATGGGGGCCGGAGAGATAGCATAGAGCACGTTTGCTTTTCATGCAGAAGGACGGTGGTTCAAATCCTGGCATCCCATATGGTCCTCTGAGCCTGCCAGAGGCGATTTCTGATCATAGAGCCAGGAATAACCCCTGAGCACTGCCAGGTGACCAACAAAATGAACCAAAAGCAGTCAAGCGGAAGGAAATATAACTTAGAGTAGAAGTTAATGAACTGGAAACCCCTCCCAAATATAAAATATTAAGGAAAGAAAGTTAGTTCTTTGCAAAAATTAAACAAGATCGATAAATTATTAGCAAAACTCACAAAATAAAATAGATAATCTTAAATAAACAGAGTCAAAAATAAAAGGGTGGATGTCACAATGTACCTGACAGAAATCCCCAAAAAATCAGAGATTATTTAGAGAATCTTTCTGCCAAAAGCAAGAGAATTGAGAAAAAATAAATAAATTATTGGACTCATATAGCTTCCTAAATTTGAATCAGAATGATGTTGAATATCTGAACGAACATATCACTACTGAGGAAATTGAAATGGTTATCTTACCTAAAACAGAAGCCCTGGACCAGATGTATTCGGTAGTGAATATTTTTGATCTTTGAGGAGGAGCCACTACCCTTGCTTTTCAGGCTCTTCCAGAAAATTAAAGAAACAGAAATACTCCCAAACAATTTACGTAAGTAAACATCACCCTAGTAACAAAAGCTGACAGAGACACCAGACATAATCACACACACACACACACACACACACACACACACACACACACACAAATACAGACTCATTCTTGATGAACACAGACATAAAGATTCTCAAAAAAGTACTAGCAAACAAAATCCAACAATTCAAAAAACTCATACACCATGACCAAGTAGAATTTAAACCAGGATGCAAGGATGGTTTGACACAGGCAATTCAATCAACATATCAATAAAACTAAAAATTATATGATCAGATTAATTGATGTAGAGAAAGTATTGGACAAGATCCAGCATCAATTTATGATTAAAAAAAAAAACTCTCAATAAATGGGAGTTGAAAGCACTTTCCTCAATATAGGCAAAGCCACTTACCATGAGCCTATAAAAAAAATACCTTATACTCAATGGGGGAAAGCTCAGATTTCCTCTAAGATTTGGCACAAAACAAGATGGCCCACTCACTTCTTCTATTCAATATTGTACTGAAGTACTTGCTATAGCAATTAGGCAAGAAAACTATGTCAAGTACATCCAAATAGAAAAGGATAAAGTTAAACAGTTCCTATTTGCAGATGATAGC
The DNA here is from genome assembly GCF_024139225.1 of Suncus etruscus. Taxonomy (NCBI): domain Eukaryota; kingdom Metazoa; phylum Chordata; class Mammalia; order Eulipotyphla; family Soricidae; genus Suncus; species Suncus etruscus. The sequence goes on from NC_064854.1 coordinate 102,660,975, forward strand.
ATACCATATTTTGAAATCCTAAAGAAAAAAGCTTTGAGAAACAACAGATTTTTATAGTAATGTGGAAGCCTATTAAGAAAAATGAAGTGATAAAATTTACTTATACATTGATGGATATTGAGAGCATTATGCTCAGCAAAAAGAGTTAGAGGGAGAGGGATAGACATAAATAATTATACTCATTTGTGGAATATATAAAACAGGATATGATGATAATAATACCCAAACAATAGAAATGAAGACCAGGAGGACTGCCACAAATAGTGGGAAACTGCAGTTAGGGCAGAGAAGAGACCATATTGACAATAAAAGTTGGACATGATTACTCCAGATAAGAACTGGGTGCTAAAAGGACATAAAGTAATATACATGTTACCCCTTCAGTTACAATATTGTAAACCGCAGATCTAATAAAAGTCAGAGAGAGAAGAAGAAAATTGTTCATCATAGATGCAGTCAGGGGGATCATAGGGGATGGGCATGAGGGAAACTGGAGACAATAGTGGTGAGAAATGTGCACTGGTGAAGGGATGGGTGTTTAACATTGTAAGACTAAAATTACAATCATGAGCAATTTATTACAGTATCTCATGGTGGGGTCAGAGAGGTGGCGCTAGAGGTAAGGTGTCTGCCTTGCAAGCGCTAGCCAAGGAAGGACCGCGGTTCAATCCCCCTGCGTCCCATATGGTCCCCCCAAGTCAGGGGCAATTTTTGAGCTCTTAGCCAGGAGTAACCCCTGAGCATCAAACGGGTGTGGCCCAAAAAACCAAATCAAAACAACAACAACAAAAAACAATATTTCATGGTGAGTTGGTTTATCATTATTTAAAATGTTTTAATTAAAAAATAAACTTTATCACTGTGATACACCTAAATAATGACCTTGAGAATCATTGATTTCATAGAAAAAAATTGCTTTCCACTTTATGTATTTGTTCGTTTTTTACAAAGGTTCACTCAATGATGCTGGGCAGACTGTTGTCAACATTACAACTGGTGTGCTGAAAGTGGGAACATTGCTGTGCCAGGAATTAATCTTGCATTTATGTATGCAATTAATGTTGCATACGCTATCCCACTTGTTCTAGCTACTCAGCTCACTTTTCACATCTAGATTTTGATGTACAACTACTGCTGCCGCCTCACCAATAGAAATTAGATTTAGACATATTTTTCCAGAGATTTGTTTCACAAAGTTTATTTCTTCAAAATTTCAAGGGAGAAAAGATCAAAGAAAAGTAATATTTTGTTTACATTCTTTGTGTCTAAAATGGATTTTTGCAATTTTAGCTCTTACATATTTATAATATTATAAAAGTTGTATGAAATAAAATAATAATTAAGAATAATTACACAGACGGAATAAAAATAAGCAATTTTTGAGTGTTTGGTTTTGAGAATTTTTTATACAAAAGATAATTTAAATAGTCTTAAAAATATGACATTAATTTATTCATTTAATTCAACAGAATTCCAATAACAGACTCTCAATTGGTAAATTCATGTAATTGACACTAATGTTTTTATGATTATTAATTTGCAGGCAAATTTTTCTAATTTCAACTAGGTTCTGTTATGTACAATTACCTCCCTAAATTTAATGTTCTGAAAAGACTATGTAAAATATATTCAGACTAAATACTGGTGATTCAAACCAAACTATAGATATAATTAATTTTATGTCTGCATATAAAGAATTTTATTTAAATTCGATTGAAAAAACTACATTTTGGTGACCATAATAGAAAAGATTTTGGATTTTGTTTGGCATAATATTTCCCATACTTGATTTATCACTTTACTCAGATCTTTTCCAAAATATCTGAGTAAAATTTACTATAACCCTTTCAAAAATGTCACATTTTGTTTTTCTGCTTTATTTATCCTACAAATAACTTAATATCTAAAATACTTTTGATTTCATTTACATTGTTTTTATGATTTTTCATAAATTGAAATATTAATTTTGTAAAGGCATGATTTTTTCTTTTATGTATTAGCATATCCACAGAATCTACAATGATTTTGAGATTATATGATAAGCAGTATATTTTTTAAAGAATTTAAAGGCACTATTGTCACTGCCTGATGAAATTACCTGTAGTCAAATAGATATCTCTATAGGTGAGACACATGTTTTCCTACTTAATACAGATGTTCCATTATAATTATCTGGCCTGCTTTATTAATTTATGTTGTTTGTCTAGTTTGTCTTACCTTTGAAATTTTTTTCTATGAAAACAGGTTTAAAAGATATAGATATAAAAGATATAATAGGTTTATAAAGATAGCTAAAGTCAGGCAAAATAGGGGACTTTGGAGACTTTTTTATCACCTGATGAATTAAAGAATATGATTTTGATCTTCACTTAAATCCTATTTCTAATCTATTAACTTACTTAAATGAACCTCTTTGCTCAGTAATCCATTTTATTTATATATATTCATATATATGTGTGTGTTTGTGTGTGTGTTTACTAGTTTATCTTCTTTGTTGAGACTCACTCCCCAATCAATACTGATATCTGTCAGAAAAAAAGTCATACCATGCCATAAATGATGTGGTACTTACATGTGTCGCATCATCACATCATAGAAAATTACAGCTTCTGATACATACATTTTATGTCTACATACAGAGTAAAAATTCCACTCATACTGCACATATTTTCATTTCAAAATTACTTAAAACTTAAAAAAAAACCAAATTTGTTGTCTTTAACCATGTAACACATCTGGGCATTGATCAATTGCACATGACTAGAGCTTAATGGAAACTATCAGGCTACAGGAGTTAAAGTCAAAATATGCTTCCAGAACTAGCATTGTTTTCTTAAATAGGAAGTTGGTTTTGTTTTTGTTTTAGGTTTATTTTTAGGACCCACAATGGATGATGCTCAGGGTCTCAGGGTTTATTCCTGGCTCTGCACTCTGGAGTCCCTCTTGGTTTCGTTCAAGGATCACTCATGGTGGGTCTGGAAGACCAAATGTGGTGTCAGAGATCAAACCCAGGTCAGCAATGTGCAAGGCAGGCACCCCTGCCTTCTGTACTATCACTTTGGCTCATTAAATAATAAGTTTTAACTAAGAAGTCAGAATTCTCCCTAAATATCAACACTGCCTCATCTATGTAGAATACTGATTGGAAGACAATGGAATGATTGGAAGATTAAGGAACTGAACTTGGCAATAAATTAATAAATTATATTATAACACTATTTAACAAGCCACCCTAAATTTTACTTAAAAATTATAAACCTCTAATTTTATTTACATCTCTATGACTCAGTTATAGTTTAATTAATTTAGACTGAGCACTGGGTATTTTGTTTAGCTACAGGTCCATGCCCTACAGGCCTTCTTAATACCATTTTTCTTGGACCAAAAACTGTTTGTGTTGTGGCTAGAGTACATGAGAGCATGAGCTGGGTTCCATCACAGATGCATCACATGATCTTCTAGGCACCACCGAAACTGATTCCTGAGTATAGAGCTAGGAAGTTTTAAGTCCTGAGTACCACCAAGTGTGGCCACCCAAAACATCCTGAGGAAATTTTTAGTCATATGACTCTCAATAAAGACAAGCATGAGTCATATTTTTATCGTTTTATTAGAATTACAATTATCTCAACACATTCTTTATCTTCTCTAAAGTTACAAGACTAAGCTCTCAAAAAATTAAAAATAAGCAAGTAGCAAGTATAATCTATTCATTGTAAATCAAAGCAAGTATATATAGGCAAAATGTTATTTATGGGAGTTCAAATTTATATTAATCTATGTAACATATATTATCCAAGTGTATTATTTATAAGTAGACAGAAACTGGTACTCTTAGACTTCAGGATTCATTGTAAGGTAAAATAAAATTTAGACGGAAAATTTAAAAATTGCAGTAAGTCACTTTATAGCTGAACAAGTTCTAAGAACTAAGATAATAAGACCTAAAACTTTACAAAGCTCTAACATCTCAAAATACTAAAGAAGCAATAACCACAAAAACTGAGGAGTCACTTTGTCTCCAAAGATGTGGGCAGAAACCACTTTTTTCAATTTCTCTAATGGAATTACAATTAACCACAGACTTGTTGTGGAATAAAGTTCTACTGGGTATTCCAAGTTTGGCTTAATGAATATAATTCAATAGTGAACAGCATATTCTCTAAGTGTCTCTGAAAAGGTATTTATATGATAATTTCACAAAAATACTTCTAATCAAATAACATCAGAACATTTCATTATTTAATAGTTTATTTTTCTCTAAATAAATTAAATTTTACAGATCAATTTTTAAGCTCAAAATGTTATACAGTTCTGATGATCTTATTATTTGATAATCTTCCTTTTAATTCTGGCTTCTCCTGAAAGAACTGTGTACTGAAGAAAAAATACATACATTTATGTCTATAAATCCAAAGAGAACACAATATTTTCTTGGTCCCATATTGCAAGATGCTTCCAGGACAAATAAAAGTTTGCCAGTGGAAACTCTGGATATTAACATTTGAAGTGTTCTAGGGAAGCTGGAAATTTTTGTGAAATAAAAACATACAGTAATTTGAATTTACAGAAAGTCACAATACAACCTTTGCCAAACTGGCTGCTCAGAGACTATTTTTCTGCCCAAATAGCTTAATGGTTTTTCTTTTAAGTATTAGTTGAAAATATTTACCTCCAATCTCAAGTCCTGGAGTTGAGTAAAATATGATTGGAAAGCTTCCTAAGTTTTTTAATAAAGTGATTCATAATGCATATGAAGAAAAACAACATTTTCAGCAACAATAAGATTTGAAGACAGGATGTAATTGCTTGATTACATAAAATATGCAATTATTGACAAAAAAGTTATAGGTGATTTACAAACAATATATATACTAAGAGAAAAGAAATAAATATAATAATAAAGATTTAACTAGCCACTATTAAAGCTAAGAGGTTGAACTCAAAAAGTTGTGGGAAAATGTAAAAATCCCAAAGTACTCAAAATATTTATTGAACAGAGTGATATAACTAACAACAGATTGAAAAATAAATCCCTTGGCTTAAAATATAAAATCAGTTCAGAAACATAAAATTTGCAAAACCTGAACCCACTTCCTCTGTTTAAAATATATAATTTAATAAATAAGTCAAAGTCATAAGTTCTCTCTTGATTTTTTAACTGAAATAGTTCAATTAACAGATAGCTAGTGGATCTAATTATGTACTATGGCATAGGCCACTGGGTCTATTACTCCTTTTTAGCCAGAAATCTCCCTTGCCTCCTGAAGAATGCTTTTTATTAGAGTGAGCAAATAAAAGAATTTTCATCCTTTATTTTATGACAACTAGTATTGGTGGTGGTTACAATTTGAAATAATTATGGTATCTTAGCAACTTTAATCTTAACAAAATAAATACAGCAAGAGGCAAATAGGCTCATGTCACACTAGTGGCTCATTAACATCCAAAAATGGAAAGAGAAGAAAATAAAAAGAAGAAGACATTCATCACAGAGGTACTCTGGGCTTGGCATCTCTCCATGCCCAAAACATTCTAGAATGGCTTTTCTTTTTTCACAGCATGAGCACCTCTAGTGATATAGTTTATGAAAAAAGTTTAGACATAAAGAGATAGGCATTGAGAGGGAAAAGCAACTAATCAGGCAAAAAGGAGATTTGTAGACGATTTGTAGTAAAGTTAAATAATTTGTGCCTTTTCTTTTGTAACTTGATGATCACAATAGTTTTGGTGTCCGTTTTCTTCTAAATTGCATGCAAGTTAATAGTTTACTTGTCCAGTACTTCCTTTGGATATTTAAACTGAGTTAACTCCAAACTATAACTAAAGCAAGATAGAAGATACTCAAGAAAATTAAGAATTGAATGAATGGGTTAATGCAATAGTATCCTCTCAAGGAATTTAGTAAAAAGATAAAACTCTTTAAACATTTCCTAGCTATCCTTGTAACCTTAAATATACCTCTAAATAATTAGGTTTTTATTTAAACAGTCTAAATATACAAACCTAAATAAACTTTAAAGGAAATTTCAGAGATTTTGTGAGTAGTTTGACTTCACTGAGAAACACAGTTTCTTTATTTCTGAACTTCAGTGTTTTCTTCAGTCAAATTAATTAATCTCCATAGGAAAAAGAGAAGTTGCCAATTAAAATAACGTGTGAAAAGTCATTTAGTCCCCTTTTCTGTAAGATAATTTATTATCAACTAAATTAATTAATTTTTTTTTTGAAATTTTCTTCCATCTGAATGATGGATAGCTCCCCCAATAACAAATATCCAAAAGCCTACTCAATACAATTGTGTTCTACTCCAACTGGGTTTATCATCACGAGGTTCACCTGTCAAATTCTTTGGTGTACTACATTTAAATTTGGCGTATCCTTTCCATCTCCAATTATAAAATTGACATCTTGCCTTTGTGGCTTCCTACATCAACTACTGATGGAAAGAACCAAAACTAATCTTTTCTTTTTCTATTTGCTGCAAGAATAATCTTTCTAAATTTGACTATGTATCTTCCTGCTCGGAGGTCTTCTTTCTAAGACATATGGAGCCCCTTAATTCTGAGTTTTTCCTATTTTTCAAGTCTCATTTCTTGAAATTCTGGGATGGCTTTGGAAGTTCGTAACATAGTAGAGGAGACCTTGTCTATAAAATGTTATGTCTTTAAACAATTAAAAAAACATTGTTGGCATTTGTTTCCTTCATATTCCTTCTAACATATCATTAATCAAAAAGTATGAGACCTAAGATCAGCGGTTATGATTGAATATTCTATAGTTGGGTACAGTGGTTGAATGGAATAGGTGCTACTACTCTCCTCTTTATCCTTCAATTAAAATAAAGATGGACTAAATCAGTTCATTTGGGCTCTTAATTTAAGCACCTCAGCTGAATAAATATTTGATTTGTAATTTTATGATCTACAAGAAAAGCAAGCATATCTTTACCATAAAACTAGAAACTTATACATCATAAAAATAATTTGATACATTTATAACTGGTGGTCCCTAGGACTTACTCAAGTCTCTGTGGTGAAGAGGTCACATAGGAGGTGCTGGCAGGGGGCTCATGCACTATGGAAATCAAACTAGGGAATGCCAGGTAAGTGTCTAAACCCTTTGCTTTCTCTCTAAGTCCTCTTATTTTTATTCTTGAAATGCTCAAATTTTGTCAATTAGTAACTTTTAATCTTCCTAAAGTATTTGTCACTTTGCTTCTTGCTGTCTTTACCTCACATCTCTTTAGCTTTGCATCTTCTCAGCAATGTCATGACATGTATATATTCAGTAGGAACATAACCAATGATAATGACCATGAGGATAAAAGAAGTACTTTTGCTATTAAAGAGTCATAAAATTCTGTGTTTAAAAGAGAAATAATGTTCTACAACAAATCCCAACATAAAGAAATTAAATCTTGGGTCTTGGGTCTATGGTTTAAAAGTTGGCACTGTATCTAAGAATAATTATTTTTAGTAGATTTAAATTCATCTAATAAATTTCTTAACTGAGTCACATATTAGGTAATATACATAATAAAGCATATTTATAAAGTACATGTAATGCATGTATCTATATGTAAAATATAAATTTAATAAAGACTGCATGTATAAGAAAACTGGTATAGGGGCCGGAGTGATGGTGCAGTGGTAAGGTGTTCGCCATGCACGCAGCTGACCCAGGATAGACCGAGGTTTGATCCCTGGTGTCCCAAATGGTCCTCCAACTCAGGAGCAGTTTCTGAGTACATAGCCAGAAATAACCCCTGAGCATCACTGGGTGTGGCCCAATATCCAAAAAAAAAAAAAAAAAGAAAAGAAAACTGGTATATATACACAATAAACTACTGCTAAGAATAAGAGGGACTACTACAAAATAAATTATCTTTTTCATATGTGGGATATAGATTAACATAGTAAAAAATAGCAAATGCCCAAAGACTGAGAATTGTTCTTCAGTAAGAAGCTTACTTTTGAGGACTGGAAATGAGAAGGTGGGGAGGCAGAGGGGAATGTAATGAGAAGAAGAAACAGAGACAAAGGGGAGGACACAAACACACTGATGGAGAACATGGTTTTTAAACGTTTCATGCACAAAACTCTTATTAACATATGGTAAATCACCATGCCTAAAAATTTTCAAAAAAGGAGTGAATATATTGGGGCCGGAGAGATAGCATGGAGATAGAGAGTTTGCCTTGCATGCAGAAGGACAGTAGTTTGAACCCTGGCATCCCATATGGTTCCCTGAGCCAGGAACAATTTCTGAGCATAGAGCCAGGCATAACCCCTCAGCGCTGCCAAATGTGACCCATAAAAACAACCAAATCAAACAAAGAAGTGAATATGAGGTGTGAGACAACAGTAAAATAACTCAAGATAAAAGTTTTCTATAATGCAAACTTTTTGATGGACTTATAAAAAGTACTAAATTGACTCATATTTATGAAAGTCACCTTCAGCTACAGAGCCCTAACCTAGTCCTGACTTTGTAAGAAATATTGTCAGATAAATACTACCTAAACTTCTCTGCTATAGTCATGTGAGAAATGTCATACTACATATGCTGAAGAACACCTCAAATTGACTATGAAACTATAGAGGAAATATAATTATATCTAAAAAAATGGTAAGAGAAAGGTAAAGAAGGGAGAAAAAATTTACTTGAATTTGTAGAAAAAAGTCATTCAAGCAACATGAGTCAAGCTCCTACACTCACAGAAGACGTTTTCTTCTTTCCTATTTTTTTTTATCTTTACAGGGGCTGAACTCAGAGCCCCACAGGTATGACTCTATCCAGTTCCACATCCCTAACTCATAATTTCATTTGGAAATTGAAAACCAGATATACAGATAATTATTGATTTTCCAATGATTTGAGTTTTATAATAAGAAAATTTATCCAAAGCAGAATATACTATCAAGTATTTATTAAAGTGTGTCATTTCTAAACAAAATACTCTTAGAAAAACAGTCTGTATGAAAGAAAGGGGATTTATACAAGGTGATTTACATTTTTTTAATGGTTAGGATGGTTGTGTTTTTCTCTGAAAACTTTTTTTTTAACTGATCACAATCTACTTTCTAAACAACATAATCTATCTGGCTTTTTCAATTTAGAATTGTCTGATTAAATAAAGACTTTCCAGTTAAAATAAATTCTAGATATAGGGGACATAAATGTTGAGTATTGAACATAAAGTATTAGTGTTAAGTAGTCAGTATATTTCACAGAACAGCATGTCCACTAAAATGTATGCATCGTGTGTTTGAAATTCTAATTTAATGGGATACCTTGTATTCTTTTGATTAATACAGGATTCCTATTTAAAGTATTGTCCATTCTGTCACCAGACTTCCCACTGAGTTTTCTGTGGTTTTAAGAGCTGCAAAGAATCCCACAACGACTAGGCTGGAAGGCAGGCTCCTCCGTTTGTGTTTACAGCAGCAGTTTTTCAAGCATTGCCTCCTTAGACAACTATGCTCTCAGCTTACTTTCCTAAACCGCCTCTGCTTTATGGCACAAGTAAAGAAGTGTGACCTTTATCTGTCCCTCTGCCTCCTGATGAAAACAGAGATTTTATAAAGAAGTAAAAATACAAAAAAAAATTAAAAATGACTAGGAACTATTCCAGTCTTGAGGCTGTCAATACTTTATGTTTTAAAATAGTTGTCATGGTTCACCTCGGAAGCATCTGCATATTTCTTTAGTTTTTTTCATGGTGTGTAGTGAACTTTGATATCTCTAGGGAATAAAAGAACTCTATCTGTCTATCTACATATATATATTTAACAATGCAAGTTATTGTTATATAAATGTAGGCTGTTGTCAATTTCAGTTCCCTGCCATATCAAAAGAACAAAGCAAGGCAGGAAGAGCAAAAGGATGATCTAATATGCCTACGCTAATAACAAAGCCACTGTCCTAAATTGGCAATGGCAGCCCTCTTCTGCTCAGATTGTTTTTAACACCATCAGTAGACATTTTAAAAAAGTGGATGGTGACAGGAAGAGTACATTTTAAATTGTCAACCTTCATAATGTCCTTTTGAAGAATAGCAATTACATAACTCAGGGAGCTTTATTTTGCATTTAATATATATGTATATATATAAAGCAGTTTGCAGTGTTATGCAAGACGCCATAGACTAAATTCTTTGTAAAAATAAGTTACTTATTCTTTCCTATAACATTTTCCCTGTTATTGCACAATTACTGATTACAAATTGCAACTGGTTTAATTTATTAATAACTTTATTTTAAAAGACCATCATGAATGTGTCAGTTCTTAATTATATTTAAAGTCCAGTTTAAATTTTTCTAAGGCAGACACACAGTTTTTCCATCTCTATGCTATTAAAATATTTTGGAAATCCTCTCATATTTTTGTTAAAGTTTTAAGTTTGTTTCCTCTCAGGCAAGGAGAAAAGAAAAGAATTGAAAGAAATTTGTTATCACCAAAATATCATTTGGTGTATTTTTTTTTACTTATCTCCTTTTGAAATAATTTTAAAAAACACTAATCTTTAAAAGACACAAATTTAGTGCCAAGAGAAATGCTTTGTAAGTACCCTAAATAGTTAATGTATTTTCTAAATGAATGATTTAAAATAGCTATTAAAGAAGAGGAAATGAGCTTAGGTTTCTAGTAATTACTTCTCTTCAAAATGAAATCTGTAAATCCCTGATTGCAATTCCAAATCCCCAAAGGACCTGCAGTTCTGGGACCAGGTCTCACTTACGTTACATATAATAGCACCAGATAAATAGCTTGAGTTTTATACATGTGATTTGAAAAAAAAAAGTATTCCAAATTTATAATTCTGGAGACAATTTATGAATGAGTCTCCTTTAAAAAAAAACACACACAATATTTTAGAAAGTAACTTTTTCACCCAAACTGTAAGTACAGCACAGAGAAATGTAAGAGACATGGATAATATACATAGAGACGAGAATATATGTATTTATATATGCATGCACACACATGCACAAAATATAAGTGCCATTTTATTCATAAGAGCATAATGATTCAGCTGTGATTGTTAATAAAAATGCATTTCTAACCATCAAATTTGAGTCTATTATTCTAAGTTAATTGCATTTGCCCTAAAGAGACTTACAGCTTGGCTGTCAGCCTGTTTGTGTCAGCTTCATTTTATTCATCAGTCAATCTTGTCTCCTCTTCTTACATCCCATATATTGATCAAATAGATTTGGTAGCACACCTCCACAGCTTTCATAGTATTAAAAAAAGAAATCTTGAATTATCATCAGATGCATTTGATTATTTCATTCATTTGCAATGTGATTTTAATTGCCTTTTTCAATAGCAAATAGATGCTCTTTTGACGGACTCATGAGATTGGCATAGCATGTAATAGATGCGACTTACGCAGAAGAGTGAGAAAAGTTAAACAAGAAAATGTCTATACTGTGCTGGTCGACATCTTCTCCACTTTTTAGTTGGAATAGAGACTTCTTATCATGGTAAACATTAGTAATATCCATTTTAGTAGAAACTCAACACTTTTTTTTTACTGAAGCATATTACAGAAGAGAATGGATCTTGTTTAAATTCATGCCCACAAAAGAATGTAATATTAGGTGGTGAAGTGAATTTAAAAAAAACTATATATGGGCATCACCTTCCTGTTTGGAGCAAGCGAATCAGTGGGAAAAACAGAAGAGTGAGGAGGTCACAGTAGAAACGTAGTAAAGGTGGAAAATACTGGAAGAACTGGACTTTTCTTATGTGAGTCAAGTTGCATAAAAGAGATATAAAAAAATCACAGGATGTGGAGAAAAATAGCAGACTAGAGGCAAAGCAGTTAAAATGTGATCCTTCCCTCTTCTCTTATTGAGTTTAAGTATCTATAGATGGGGAGTAAAATGCTTTCTCCAGGAACATGTGACACCATTCCTCCCTCCACACATTCTCCAAGACACTAAATTCATTACATTGTTTGACTTGACTGCTTTTATAGAAATTCCTCTACATCAGACCAGCCTCTGCTTCAATCTGCTTTACAACAGTGACTTCCATTTGGGGGTAATTTCATATCTCTTCCCAGGGAACATTAAGAATATCTGGAGACATGGGTGGAAAGTGCTATGGACTTCTCAGGAGTAGAGGCTATGGACCACATCTCACGGTGCACAGAATATCTCCCAAAACAAAGAATTCTCCGGCCCAGTGGTATTAGTCCTGACAGTATAAAATCCAGCTTTAGACAGATGACTGTGATACATTTAAAGCTCAAAAAGCAAAAAACGTCATCACAGTACAGCCGCAGTGAATGAGTAGCATTTAAGCAACTCTAAGAAGCAGCGAGGAATAGCTGCTGCATGTGGAATTTCACACTTGTCCTATTAAATAATACAATCCATTACCTAGACCCCAAGAAGAGTTGAGCAAGGTACACCCCAGATTTTAAAATGAACAAAGAAATATGAAAATCATTGCTTTATAGAAGACATTTCAAAGAACTCTAAGATAAACCAAGTGAAAAATCCCCAATAAAAGGACTCGGCAAGAAAATTATGTCACAGTTCCTAATCCTCAACAGACCTTAACAAGATGTTTATGAGCCAAAGAATCCTGTCTACAGAAGACAAAGACGTAGGGAACAATGTAGTCTAGAGGATTATGGTTAGGATGCAGGAGAAAGATAAAAGTGTCTCAAACTTACCATTAGAATTCCAAAAAAAAAAGAATAACCAGAAATGTGCTAATTTTTAAAAGCCATAATGATTTTATCTTTTTGCTCTTAGAGCATAGTTAGGTTAGGCCTATGGCAATATTTAAAAAAAAAGCAAAACTTCTTTTTGATGGAATCTTTTTATCCCACCTGACTAGACACCCTACCACCAAACCACTCCCTGGCACAGATGGCCAAGACATTTGCTTTTTCAAATACTCCATATTTCCACAGCCACCCACCAGACAAAAATTAGATTACCAATGCTTGTGTAAACTTTCCAAGCTCTGACACAATAAGATTCCAGGAAATGTATATGCACAGCTAAAAGCAGCATTATACATAATGCACTGTAATTCCAACAGACAAGTTGCTATCTTCCATAGATATACACATTTTCCATGCCAAACACATGAACGTCAATACATTTTTCTCAAGTTAAAATGGAAACCATTTAACAGATATAATGGGCACAATGAATTTCATTCTGCATTACTAATGCAGAAGAGAAGAAGGGAAGTTTCAGCAAGGATTGCATTAAAACCAAACAAAACAGGAAACAACTTAAAAGCTATCATTACTGTCCAAGCCATTGCCCTAAAGCACAAGCATGGAATACAAGAATCACCAAGATTTATATTCAAATTTTTTATTTATAAAAACTAAAGTAAGAAAAAAAAAACTGAAGGAAAAAGTGACCAAACAGTAGTTGCACTTTTTTTCTCTTTTTTAATATCAAACCAGGGAGATAGCTCAAGTGGTAGGGAATATATTTAGCATAAAAGGGTGACCACATGGCTCCCTAAGCTGCTGACACAACTCAAGGTGCACCCCAAAACTAAGCAACCAACTTTCAAACAAAATCAGACATCTCCTAGCACCTCTAAGGCTTTTTCTATATATGTACATATACATACCAACACATATATTATTAGATATATACAATATTTAATCAATATTATAATAATTAATATATCACATAATTAATATATTTCTAAAGAAATCTTAAGATGGCATACTTAATTTTAGGGATGATTGCTTGGAGGCAAATTAATTAAATGTTATATAAAAGAGGTTTAAGAGGATAACTCAGGAACCCAAGACCCCAGCATCTTCTTTTCTAACTGGTTATAAATGTCCACCAAACTTCCTTTTCCTCACTGTTATAAAAATGTCAAGAATATTGTACACATGATTGACTCTTACTCTTACCAGGAAATTGTCTCAAATCATTCCAACATCTAGGAGGGTTTATTTAGTCCCTGCACATGGAAGAACTGTTAGTGGAAGCATGTACTAAATTTAAGAACTAAATTCTAGAGCCCTAAATGTTATCATACAGCTCAGAATGAAGGCTTTAAGCACAGGTTAGAATCAGCCAGGTTGCATTTCTACTCATTATAAACTATATAAGCTTGGAATAATTATCTTACCATGGTTTTAGTTTCCCTGTCCACAGATGGGTCAGGTATTTTCCCTATATTAATATTTTATTAATAATTAAATGGTGTATTGTGTGTAAAACAGCAGATCTATTAAGATTTACATTTAACAGCAGCAAGGAAAAAATTAAACACTCTTACCTTTTGGGTTCAAAACCTTACCATTGTGAACTTACTTAGTCTCATTGACTCTTAGCTACCTCACCACTGCTATGAATACAATAATATCTAAAATGTGTATTTAATATTAAAATTAAAACAATAAAATAAATCCTGAATATCGACTCACAATATATATGTATATATATGACATATATATATACATATACATATATATAGGAGGTGTTGTGTCACACCCGGTGACACTCAGGGGTTATGGTGACACTCCTGGCTCTGCACTCATAAATTGTTCCTGGCAGGCACGAGGGACCCATATGGGGTGCTAGGAATCCAACCTCTGTCAGTCCTGGGCAGGCCACATGCAAGGCAAATGCCCTATCACTTTCACTGTGCTATCTCTCTGGCCCTAGCTCATTATATTTTATCTTTACTATTTCTTTCCATTTCTGTTCAATGGAAATATAAACATTTTTAGTATTAAGTTCCAAAATTATGAATGAAAGTATCTCCAATGAGAAAGGTCAAAGAGGTAAATGAAGTATATGTTTTTCACTGGGATGGAGCCCTGGCTTCATCTTTTTTTTTATTTTAATTATTTTTATTTTGACCAAAGTGGATTACAAATCTTTCACAGGAATATTGTAGGTACATAGTGACATTGAATCAGGGGCATTCCCACCACCAATGTTGTCCTCTCTCTATCCCTGTTCCCAGCATGCATCCTATATTCCCCTACTTTGCCCACCAGGCTGCTAGTATAAGTGTTCCCCTTTGTGTCTAGCTTGTTGTAGATCATCTTTTGCAGCCATGACTGCCATCTACTTCCAGTTGTACTCTTTTTGGTTCCTAAGCACATTTGGGGTGGCAACAGTAGAGAAAATTATCTAACTCAATCTTAAAATCATCGTACCTGCAACCCATGCCAAGTACTGCCTGGATTAGTCCTTACATCCCAAAAGCCTGCTATGGAGGACTCCAAGTGACATAAGAAATAAGATATGGATATGGCTATAGATAAAGATATACTTAGAAAACGGAGGAAAAGCATAGTATTTTCATTATTCTTTTCATGAGTCCTAATGATTTCTTTTTTTTTTCTTTTTTTTTTTTTTTTTTTTTTTTGGTTTTTGGGCCACACCCGGTAACACTCAGGGGTTACTCCTGGCTATGTGCTCAGAAGTTGCTCCTGGCTTGGGGGACCATATGGGACACCGGGGGATCGAACCGCGGTCCGTCCAAGGCTAGCGCAGGCAAGGCAGGCACCTTACCTTTAGCGCCACCGCCCGGCCCCAATGATTTCTTTTTTTCTTGAATATATTATTTCATTGACCCATATGTTTTGCCCCTAAGAAAAGAAAACAAACTTTTCTACAGTGTGATGCTTCAGAAGTAAGGATGTGATTATCTTTAGGAGGACTAAGACCAAAAAACTGGGTCTGGAGGAATAATACAGTGGGTAGGGTGCTTCCTGGCACACAGCAAACCTGGCCTTAATCTCTGGCACACCATATGGTTGCCTGAGAGCCTCCAGGATTGATTCCTGACCACAGAGACAGGAGTAAACCCTGGCACTTGTGTGGTGTGCCCCTTCCCAAAAAAACAAAATAACACAAAGAAAAACAAAACAAAAAGGCCTTAAAATTCTTCCAAAACATCTTACTAGTATTTGAGGACTGTTTTGGCTAAGGTGTCATATGTGGTTTCTCATCTTTTATTTAAAGAAGCTAGTATCATCACAGTTGGCTCATAGTGATAAACAGCTACAAATTGGTTATAATGTTGGCTAAATTGGTTATGAATAAAAAATAAATGCCTACAAAATTAATTTTTGAAAAGCTACAACAAACTCTGAAGCGCCAAGATGACCTTTACAAATGAGTAAATTGGTTCAAATTTTAATGAAGGAACAACTCATGAAAGCTTTTCAGTGTTTTCAAATTGCTATCAATCCTAATTTCGACAAAGATCTATAGGACTGAAATTTTACAATATCACTTAATATCTTAATTGTTCAATTACTTTGTTGCACCCTAGAGAATGATAATAACTTAAAATTGTAGGCAGCTTTCTTCATATACAGAATGTGGGGCTTCAGAACTGCACCATGTTTAGCCAGATGAAAAACAAACCAGATTGGTATAATTGTGATCGAAAGGGAAACAAATTAAGTACTTATAATTAAGCTTGGGAAAAATGAAAGAATTCACACTTTCTTAAGCTATTATTTTAGACAGTCTGGTGTCAGAATTAAAAGCCAACCAATGCATCTGTTTATATTGCTGGGGATTTCACAGTGAGAAGGGCTAGGAAACACATTATTTTTAATTAAGGTCCAAATTCCAAGGAACACTAAAAAAATAGTATGTCAAAAATATACACTGTATTGTCCAATATCTAAACCAAGACAAAAAATTATGTTTCTTAATTTTCCTTCATGAACCAAATGAAGGATTTAAAAAAGAAAAGAAAAAAAAAAAGAAAGAAAAGAAAAGTAATTTTGTTGATTTGGACAGATTTTTTTTTTTTAATCCTGGATGCTTTGGTTTAGCTACTGCTTTTTTTTCCAGATTAAAATAATGCAGGAGCTCTTTGCGCCGGTGTCTGGGTCGGACCCTTTCCCCAGGGACCCCGGCGGGCCGGCTGGAGGAGTGAGTGAGGGAATTTCTGTCTCTTTGCGCCGGTGGTTGGGTCGGACCCTTTGGCGGGCCGGCTGGAGGAGTGAGTGAGGGAATTTCTGTCTCTTTGCGCCGGTGTCTGGGTCGGACCCTTTCCCCAGGGACCCCGGTGGGCCGGCTGGAGGAGTGAGTGAGGGAATTTCTGTCTCTTTGCGCCGGTGTCTGGGTCGGACCCTTTCCCCAGGGACCCTGGCGGGCCAGCTGGAGGAGTGAGTGAGGGAATTTCTGTCTCTTTGCGCGCGGCGTTTGGGTCGGACCCTTTCCCCAGGGACCCTGGCATGCCGGCTGGAGGAGTGAGTGAGGGAATTTCTGTCTCTTTGCGCCGGTGTTTGGGTCGGACCCTTTGGCGGGCCGGCTGGAGGAGTGAGTGAGGGAATTTCTGTCTCTTTGCGCGCGGCATTTGGGACGGACCCTTCCCCCAGGGACCCCTGCGTGCCAGCCAGAGAGGGTTGAGTGACTCCCTTCCCCCAGGTGGGTGACTAGAAAGGCAAGTTGAGCGACCCGAACAGACGGGAGAGATAGGGCCAGCCATCTGGACTCGCAGGTGAACTAGAGCAGTCCACCCCCCTGGACCCTGGAGTGGACCAGGGACTCCCCAAGGGTGAGGACAGAGCCTGAAGGGTTGGACTGAGGGAACCCTTCAAGGGAGGCGTGGAGGGGGCGGAGCTCCATTGACTCCTAGAGAAAGGAGGGGGGACTGAGAGCTAGGCTCAACAGCGCCAGTAACCATTGTGGCCAGGAGTGGAACTGCACCGCTGACAGAAATAAGGAGCAGATAAGGGAAAAGACCCACAGCAGGAAGGCTGAACGCTAGGTAGCAAAGGGGAGGAGAAAGGGCTAGGCTCAACAAACTCACCCAACAGGCCCCTCTAGAAACACCGTCAGGAAGGGGACCAAAGCAGGCCAAAATTAGAAGCCACAGCACTCCAAAATACACCATTAAATACAAAGAACAATGCGTAAAGCAAAAAGATCTCTAATAACTGGAGACTCCATGACAAAATCTATCAAATTTCCAAGTCCACCAAAACGCACAGATCCACGGGAAGAAGACCTAAAAGCTGTCATGAGGAAGGAAATGCAAGAATTAATAAAAGAATTGAAAGAAACCTAAGCAACCGAGTATAAGAAATCCCTGGACGAATGAATCAGCCAAATTAAAGAAGAAATGTCAAAGAACATGAGAGATTCCATACAAAAAGAAGTGAAGGAATTAAAAGATAAGGTAACAAGCCTTATGAGCAGAAACACAGAGTTGGAGAAGCACATCGAAGAACTCAAAGGAAAACTGCAATCAAAAAATGATCAAGAAACCAACAAAGAAATAAAAGGCAAAGCACTGGAAGGAAAAATCCAATATCTAATGAACAAGGACAAAAGAAACAATCTAAGGATTGTGGGTATACCAGAAGGGGAGGAAATAGGGAAGGGGGAAGAACAGGTAGTCAGGGAGATAATAACAGAGAACTTTCCCACCCTCTGGAAAGACAATTCAGGACAAATCCAAGAAGTCAAGAGAGTCCCTAATAAAATAGACCCTAATAAACCCACACCAAGACACATAATAATCCAAATGGCAAAAAACAAAGAGAAAGAGGAACTCCTGAAAGCAATAAGGGAGAAAAAAACCTCAAGTACAAAGGAAAGGACATAAGAATCAAACCAGATCTCCCATTTGAAATAATTCAAGCAAGAAGACAGTGGAATGACATATTTAAATGACTGAATGAAAGAAATTTCCAACCCAGGGTCCAATACCCAGCAAAACTATCATTCATATGAGAAGGCAGACTACAATCATTCTCAAACATGAACGAACTTGAACTATTTGTGCAAAATAAACCGACCCTAAGCGACTTACTCAGAGACGAATTACACAATCCAAACCCCCGATTGTAACAACAACCACTCCACACAATACAACTGCACAACAGTCCTCTCTATCAATAATTTCCCTAAATGTCAATGGACTAAACTCTCCAATTAAAAGACACATATTAGAGAACTGGGTTAGGAAAAATAAACCGGACTTCTGCTGTCTGCAAGAAACACACCTACAGTTACAGGATAAGCACAGGCTTAGAATACAAGGATGGAAAGTAATTATTCAGGCCAATGGAAAACAAAAAAGAGCAGGGACAGCCATTCTTATATCAGACCAAATTGTATTCAACCTCAAGAAAGTGATCAGAGACAAAGAGGGTCACTACTTACTGATCAGGGGAACATTAGATCAAGAAACACTAACCCTGGTCAATATCTATGCACCTAATGTAGAGTCACCAAAATATGTGAGGCAACTACTGGTAAACCTGGAGAAACACATGAAGGGAATTGTGATAATAGTAGGGGACCTCAATACTCCACTATCACCACTGGACAGATCCTCCAAACAGAAAAATAGCAAAGAAATAAGAGCTCTAAATGAAAAATTAGAAGATTTAGGGCTAATAGACATATAGAGCCCTTCATCCCCAGAAAGCAGAATACACATTCTTCTCAAACCCACATGGAACCTTCTCCAGAATAGACCATGTCTTAGGATATAAAGCCAACCTATGTAAGACCACAAAGGTAAGGATAATTAGAAGTACCATTTCAGATCACTATGCAACAGAGCTTAAAATTGATGTCAAGAAGAAGCAATGGAGGGAAACTAATACCTGGAGACTAAACAACATGCTGCTTAACAACAGCTGGATCAAAGAACAACTCAAGGAAGAAATAAAAAGATTCCTTGAGACAAATGACAATGAAGAGACAACATGTCAAAATTTATGGGACACAGCAAAAGCACTAATTAGAGGGAAACTCATAGCAATACAGGCATATGTCAAGAAACAGGAAAACAACAAAACCAACAGTTTAAAAGATCACCTCAAAGAATTGGAACAACAGCAACAGAGAAATCCAACCACAACCAGAAAGCAAGAAATAATAAAAACCAGAGCAGAAATAAACAACATCGAAACTAAGAAAACAATACAAAAAATCAATGAGACCAGGAGTTGGTTTTTCGAAAAAATAAACAAGATAGACAAACCATTGGCAAGACTCACCAAAAAAAAGAGGGAAAACACCCAAATCAATAGGATCACAAATGAAAGGGGAGAGATTACAACAGAACCCCAAGAAATACAACATATCATGAGATCATATTATGAACAACTATACTCAACTAGGCTAGAGAACCCAGTAGAAATCGACAGATTCTTGGACAAGCACCCTCTTCCAAGACTGGACAAGGAAGATCTAGAAAGTCTAAACAGACCAATCACTTCAAAGGAAATTGAAGAGGTAATTAAAAAACTCCCTAAGAACAAAAGCCCAGGCCCAGATGGATTTACAGGTGAATTCTATCAAGCATTTCAAGAAGACCTATTACCACTGCTCCATAGGCTTTTCCAAACCATAGAAAAAACAGGAATCCTCCCCAACTCCTTTTATGAGGCTAATATCACACTGATTCCCAAAGAAGGCAAAGACACCACCAAAAAAGAAAACTACAGACCAATCTCACTAATGAACATAGATGCAAAGATACTCAACAAAATCTTAGCAAACCGAATCCAACACTTCATCAAAAAGATCATACATCACGACCAAGTGGGATTCATACCAGGAATGCAAGGTTGGTTCAACATACGCAAATCAATCAACATGATACATCACATCAACAACATGAAAGACAAAAACCACATGATCATATCAATCGATGCAGAGAAGGCGTTTGACAAAATCCAACATCCTTTCATGTTAAAGACACTCAGCAAAATAGGGTTAGAAGGAACCTTCCTCAAGATAGTTACGGCTATTTATGAAAAGCCTACAGCCAACATTATACTTAATGGTGAGAAACTAGAAGCATTCCCACTAAGGTCAGGAACTAGGCAAGGCTGTCCACTCTCTCCACTCTTATTCAATATAACCTTAGAAGTCCTAGCAATAGCAATCCGACAAGAGAAGGGAATCAAAGGAATTCAAGTAGGGAAAGATGAACACAAGCTAGCTCTATTTGCTGACGATATGATGATATACATCAAAAACCCTAAAGAGTCTACAGTAAAACTCCTACAAACAATCAACCAATACAGCAAAGTGGCTGGATACAAAGTCAATACACAAAAGACAGTAGCGTTTCTATATACAAACAATGAAGTTGAGGAGAGAGAGATTAAAAATACAATCCCATTTAAGATAGTATCAAAAAATATCAAATATCTAGGAATCAACCTTACAAGAGAAGTGAAAGACCTATACCAGGGAAACTTCAAAACTCTTCAGAAAGAAATTGACGACGATCTAAAGAAATGGAAGAACATCCCAGCCTCATGGATAGGTAGAATTAACATAGTCAAAATGACTATCTTACCCAAACTTCTATATAGATTTAATGCAATCCCTATCCAAATCCAGACACAATTCTTTAAAGAAATAGAACAATCAATCACAAAATTCATCTGGAACCACAAAAGACCCAGGATAGCCAAACACATACTGAAAAACAAGAAGCTGGGAGGCATCTCCTTACCTAAAGTGAAACTATACTATAAAGCCATAGTAATTAAAACAGCATGGTACTGGAACAGAGACAGGACCTCAGACCAGTGGATCAGAACAGAATACCCAGACATAAACCCCCAGATATACAGCCAACTAATATTTGATAAAAGAGGCAAGAACCTGAAATGGTACAAAGAAAGCCTATTCAACAAATGGTGTTGGTACAACTGGAAAACCACATGTACGAAAGTGAAAATTGACCCATATCTCACTCCTTATACAAAAGTAAACTCAAAATGGATCAAAGACCTTGAAATCAGACCTGAATCTATAAAGTTTATCGAGAATAAAATAGGCAGAACACTCGAAGACCTATATATCAAAAAGGTCTTTGAGAACAGAGCACCAATGGCAAGAACGTTAGCATCAAATATAAACAACTGGGACTATATTAAACTAAAAAGCTTCTGCATGGCAAAAGAAACCCTACTTAATGCAAGAAGACAGCTAACAGAATGGGAAAAAATCTTTTCACTTGACATATCAGATAAAGGGCTGATATCTAGAACATACAAAGCACTCAGAAATCTGAGCCCCTCAAAGCCAAATAAAGCCATAAAAAAATGGGGAGATGAAATGAATAGACACTTCTCTGAGGAAGACAGAAGGATGGCCAACAAACACATGAAAACATGCTCACCTTCACTCATCATCAGGGAGATCCAAATCAAGACAACAATGAGATACCACCTTACACCAGTGAGGTTGGCTCACATCAAAAATAATGGAAACAACCTTTGTTGGCGAGGATGCGGTATGAAAGGAACTCTCATCCACTGCTGGTGGGAATGCCCCCTAGTCAAACATCTATGGAGAACAGTCTGGAGAGTGCTCAAAGAACTCAGAATTGAGCTGCCATTTGACCCAGCAATTGCTCTTCTAGGCATATACCCCCAAGATGGAAGGACATTCATTTCAAAATATGTATGCACCCCACTATTTATTGCAGCACTCAGTATAATAGCCAAATCTTGGAACCAACCTCAATGTCCAACAACAGATGAATGGATCATTAAGATGTGGTACATATACACAATGGAATATTACATGGCAGTCAGAAATGATACAATCACAGACTTTGCAGCAACGTGGATGGACCTAGATCATGTTATGTTAAACGAAGTAAGTCAGAAGACAAAAGATAAACACAGAATGGTAGCACTATTCTGAAAAACCCAGAACACATATTTTATACACAACTAATACCTAACAATCAAATAACGGGGTTCAACAGGGTAGAAACTCCGAACACCATAATAGTCAACATAGATATGGGAACAGTGTCCAAAATACATGAAAAAGGAACAAAGCAAACTCTTGACTACACATTATACCACAAAGAAAACAGCAACAGCAGAAACAGCAGCATAGAGAGAACAGGTATGTAATCAGACTTCTACAACAAAGGTCCACAATAACCCCTTAGAGTACGCATACAGGAACACAAGTATAGAACACCAAGGGAAATCACGGACTGCAATGGCAACATACCATAACATTACCTTTTAATGCCTTTATCTTACTATACTTTAAATAACCTCTCAGCTTTTCTGTCCACAGGTGCCCTTAGATACAAAGGGCGAACAAACTAAGGTGGCAACTCGTGATACCACACGGGATACCATACCTTGCTTGCACTACGAGATGGCCACAAGAAAACTCTTTAACATACACTTTATCTCTAGGTAATACCTTCATTTAGGAATTGAAGCACGAGACCAGTCAGACCACTGAAGCAGTACCTGAGACGTACAGACTTAAACTACAGGCTCTATTCTTCGAACACATTCAATCAAACCAGCATTCCCTTGCCATTTTCTCCTCTCTTCTCACTACTTTTTTTTTTTTCTATTCTGCGCATTACTTTTTTCCCTTTCTCTCCCCCTTTTCTCTCGAAGTTATTTTCTCTTTTCTCTCCCTTCAAACCCTTCCCATATATCTTCCCCTTTCCCCCTCCGGAAATCCAACTATCCCTTCACCCCTCAATCCCATCCAGATCTCCCACCATATTAAAACTCTTCACCCCCAGTCCTTATTCTATTAGGCATCAAGATCGACCCCCTACCCAACGAACCAGTACCCAGCTCCCAGGCGAGAGGACACCCAGATAAACCCACACCTCGTCTCCTGAAAGAAAAGACAGCCAACCCCCCTGTGGACTCACACTGGGAGGCCCTCCCTGCCATCTCCCCCTAACGCGGACTACTCCTTGAAACCGGGCCTAGATCCAAAAGTTTCCCCAATGCAAGAACTCTTCCAAGACCTCCCTGCCACAAATTTTTACCAATCTGAAGAAGGGCAGGGGGTGGGTTAGGAAGATGCCTGGGAACCCACACACCACAAGAAAAACTCAAAAGACAATGGGGAAAACTGTACTTCCAACATAGGCATAAGACCTGTAATACACCACCTCTTAACCTGCCCTCCCCCAAATGTAAGGTAATCTTTTGCACCACTTTGGCCCCTTAAAAATTTTGCTAACTCACTTTATTTCTTTTTTTTTTTTAATTTATTTACTTATCTTTTTTGAATGTTCATCCTACATATATATTTGTGAGCACATACATTTTTAATTCCCCCCCCTTTTTTTTCTTTTTTTTTTTTCTTTTTTCTCTCTTTGTTTTTTGATACGTGACCTGTGTCTGTTACCCCATCAGTCCACCCACGAATACACAGACATTATAATGTAACACCACTTCCCTCTGCAAAGGCACACTAAGTAAAGGGGAAATATTACATATAAAAAAAAAGAGCTCTTATCTACTAGAGATAGGAACTCATAGTTGTTTAAAATATAGGGATATCTCCTGCCTTGAAAATATGTCATGTGGAATCAAATTAGACCTCAGGTGATTAGATACCATTCATCCAGCCTTGAACCCTTGATCCCCGACATAGAAACGGCACAGCTCTTCACAACAACTCCAGGAAACAAACTCCATCCGGGACGGCCTTAATACGATGAGACCAACAACAAGGCCCAGCTCTAACATGATATCCTGACAACGAGGAAAATGCGAACAGCTTGACCTTAGAGCAGATTAGCCTACCTTATCAACTAACGACAAGACAAAAACAGAAGTCTCGCCACCCTTTGGTAGGTCCAAAAACCAAGATTGGGATTTACAGATGACTGGCTGCTAGATCCACGACCAGACTGTATACATCTCGGGCCCAATAAAAAAGCCCTAGTTTAGGGTTTGAACTATGACCTGCACAATAATCATGATCCCCAGTCCCAAAGGTGCGGCAGAGACAATAGTAACGGAATGGGGCTTTTTGGAAGCACAAAGTAAGACGCTATCCTAGGCGCCACCCTAGGTTCAGTGCAAAGACCAAGATCACCAACCACAGAAGATGGATTAAAATGACACTGAGGTAACAGAACCTCTAGAACCACAAAGACTGACTTCATCATAAGTCCCACCCCAGGATCTGTGCAGATACTGAGACCTCTAAACACAGAGCAGAAGTCCTCCACACACCAAAAAAAAAAAAAACCCAACGAGAAAGTAAAGGATTCTGAGCAAAGTCTAGAGTTGATCCCATGACAGTATGCTCCAAGGACGGAGAAACCCCATATCTCTTAGGCCAAGTGAATTCTTTTTCGAATGACCCCAATATTTACTGTGCCAGGGCAGAAGGGAAAAAACAAAAATACAAAAAGCGCAAAACCTTGGTTACTTTTTATATAAATATATATATTACCTTCATTTATTATTGTTATTACTATTTTTGATTTACCAATCTATTTTGGTCGAATTCTCTGGGTGTAATTATTGAAAGTGTAGTCCCCAATTATACTTTTTTTTTTCTCTTCCTCTCTTCTCTTTCGTTATGTGCTATGCCATGTTTCTCAATTCAAGACCATGGCGTGATTTTTGTTTGTCTGTTTTTGTTTTTGTTTTTTTTCCTATTTGTTTGTTTGTTTGTTTTGTTGGCTCTGTGTGGTGCTTATCGATATAGCTGGAGCCCTCACTGGATATTTGACACTTCTTTTGGTACTAGTGGAGTGTTTCACCTTCTTTTTCTCCATCTCCCAAATTGATGATGAGAGCCTTTAGAGGGACTCCGCCCAAATTTGGGGTATTAAACTCTTATCCCAGTTTATTACTTTTCTCTCCTTCAAACAAAACCATGCAACCTGAACTAGCTAGTCCTGACTCCAGTTAGAGGGGGAAATAAGGGAGGCATCAAGACCAAACAGGTGCAAGTCTACTAAGTAGTGGGTTAGATACAGAGGAGACCACATATTCTACCTGCCCTGGGGTGAGGGAAAAGGAAAAGGGAGGTAGGACAGAAACGGGGGTGTAGGGAGGTCAATTTGGCGATGGGAATCCCCCTGATTTTATGTAAATATGTACCTAAAATATTATTGTCAACAATATGTAAGCCACTATGATCAAAATAAAAATTTATATTAAAAAAAATAATGCAGGAAAAAGACAGTTAAGAAAGGCCTCACTCACTAGGCTGGTTAGGCTACTAAGTGTTGAAAACTAAATTACAGTGGCCATGCAAAGTGACTTTTTAGTATTTAAAAATATATTTCTTATTATAAAACTAAGAGCGATCGCATTTCTTATTGTGAGTTTTAAGTATTGGCCAAAATAATTAGATATTTTCTGCAATTCAGAGGTCATCCTTATCATCAGTTGAAAAGCAAAAATATTTTTAATTAAATACCATATTTGCCAGCGTATAAGACTACCCTTCAAACCATGAAAAACAGCAGAGTAGAGAGGCAGAAGGGTGCTGGCATCTGAGATCCAGCGAAGTTTAGTGGCTCCTCCCTTTCTGGGCGTGTCGACTCACCTCCACGGAAGGCTCACGGGAAGGCAGACTCCCCGGAAAGCTCACAGGAAAGCAGGCTGGCTGATGGGCCGCACCAAGGGTGAAATCAGGCCGAAAATGCAGGTCAGCAGAGTCTACTTCTGCCTCTCTACTCTGCTGTTCTGCATTTTTGGCCTGATTTCATCCTGGGTGCGGCCCATCTGCCAGCCTGCCTTCCTGTGAGCCTTCCGTGGAGGTGAGTCGACACGCCCAGAAAGGGAGAAGCCAGAGGAGCACGGTTGCTCCGCTCCCCTTCGCGACGGTACACAGCATTTAGCCAATGAATACAATCACAACACGTAGAAAAACACGCAGTACTAGTGTGACAATGGGGAAACAACATGGGCCAGTGCCAGACATAGAGAATGAAGATGGCAACTCTAATGACTTGAACATGATCAACCACCTAGTCAGTCTCTCAGATAAGGAGTTTAGAGTTGCAATATGGAACATGTTCAAAGAACTCAAACAAAGTATAGAAGAGAAAACTAAAAAGAATCAGGAGAATATGATGATAGAAATGAGAAAACTCCAAACGGAAATTTCAGATCAAATAACAGGTCTGAGAAACTCAGTAGATGAATTGAAGAAAAACATGTTTGAGATTTCCCACAGGTTAACAGCAGCTGAGGATAGAATCAGTACACTGGAAGATGAGATACATAACAATTACATACAGCAGAAGAAATTGGAAAAAAGCCTCAAAGCAAATGATCAAACAATGGAAAAATTACTCAAAGAATGGGAACAGATGAAAATAGAAGTCTATGATAAGCTCAACAGAAACAACTTAAGAATCATTGGAGTCCCAGAGACTCAGGAAGAAAATCTCCGGGAAGAATCAACAGTCAAGAACATCATTAAAGAGAAACTACCAGAGATAATGAATACATGTGATCAAATCCTGCATGCCCGAAGAGTGCCAACTAAAAGAGACCCCAGAAAAAACACCCCAAGACACATCCTAGTCACAATGACGAATCCCATAGATAGAGACAGAATTCTGAAAGCAGCAAGATCGAAAAGAGAAATTACATTTAAGGGAACATCCTTGAGATTTACTGCAGACCTGTCACCAGAAACACTCAAGGCCAGAAGGCAGTGGTGGGACATAGTGACAAAACTCAATGAAATAAATGCTTCGCCTAGAATACTGCACCCAGCAAAACTCACTTTTAGGTTTGAAGGAACAATACATAGTTTCACAGACAAACAACAGCTCAAAAACTTCACAGACTCAAAACCATTCTTAAAAGAAAAACTGAACGGCATACTTTAAGACAAGGCTTACCAACAGACACACCAAACTTTAATATAAAGATGGCACTAACTCCCAGGACAATTCTTTCTCTCAATGTCAATGGACTAAATGCACCAGTTAAGAGACACAGAGTGGCTAAATGGATCAAAAAACTCAATCCAACCTTCTGCTGCCTACAAGAAACGCACCTGAATAGTCAGAACAAACATAGACTCAAAATAAAAGGCTGGAGGAAAATCATCCAAGCAAACAACACCCAAAAAAAAGCAGGAGTGGCCATATTAATATCAGATGATGCAAACTTTATACTTAGGAAAGTAGTAAGGGACAAAGATGGACATTTTGTATTAATCAAGGTATATGTACAGCAGGAAGAAATCACCCTCCTAAACATATATGCACCGAATGAGGGGCCAGCAAAATATTTAATACAACTGTTGACAAATCTGAAAAATAATATCAATAACAACACAATAATTGTGGGAGACCTCAACACGCATTGTCAACACTAGACAGGTCAACCAGACTGAAACCCAACAAGAATATACTAGACCTGAGGAGAGAAATGGAAGTAAGAGGCCTAGTAGATATATACAGGACACTCCACCCCCAGAAGCCTGGATACACATTTTTTTCTAATGTACATGGGACATTCTCTAGGATAGACTACATGTTAGCACACAAAACGTATCTCCATAATATCAAGAGGATAGAAATTTTGCAGACTGCCTTTGCTGACCACAAAGCCCTGAAATTATATATAAACTACAAAGGGACACAGAAGAAAAATTTTAACACCTGGAAGTTAAATAACCTCATACTGAATAATCAGTGGGTCCGAGATGAAATCAAAGAGGAAATCAAAACCTTCCTGAAAACAAATGACAATGGAGACACAATTTATCAGAACCTATGGGACACAGCAAAAGCAGTACTGAGAGGAAAATTTATAGCTTTGCAAGCACACATCAGGAAAGAAGAAGGGGCATACCTGAATAGCTTAATGACGCAGCTCATAGAATCAGAAAGTGCTCAACAAAAGGATCCAAAAATAGGGAGGCAGAAGGAAATAACAAAGCTGAGAGCAGAAATCAATGAAGTGGAAACCAGAAAAACCATCCAAAAGATCAACGAAAGCAGAAGTTGGTTCTTTGAAAAAATAAACAAGATTGATAGACCACTGGCAAAACTAACAAAGAAAGAAAGAGAGAAAAACTTGATAACTCGTATTAGGAATGAAAAAGGAGAGATCACTACTGATATGGTAGAGATTCAAAGGGTAATCAGAAACTACTTTGAGAAACTCTATGCCACTAAAAATGAAAACCTGGAAGAAATGGATAAATTTTTGGAATCTTATAATCTTCCACGATTGAATGAATAGGATGTAGCATATCTAAACACACCCATTACTATTGAGGAAATTAAGAAAGTAATCAAATGTCTGCCCAAAAACAAAAGCCCAGGCCCAGATGGATTTACTAATGAATTCTTTCAAACCTTTCAAGAGGAACTACTACCAATCCTGGCAAGACTCTTTCATGAAATTGAAAAAACAGGAAAACTTCCAAATAGCTTTTATGAAGCCAACATTACCTTGATACCTAAACCAGACAGAGATGCTACGAAAAAAGAAAATTACAGACCAATATCGCTGATGAATGCAGATGCAAAGATCTTCAACAAAATCCTGGCAAATAGGATTCAATGCCTCATTAAGAAGATCATCCACTACGATCAAGTAGGTTTCATTCCAGGAATGCAAGGCTGGTTTAACATCCGTAAATCTATCAACATAATACACAACATCAACAGCAAGAAAAATAAAAATCACATGATCATATCAATCGACGCAGAGAAAGCATTTGACAAGGTCCAACACCCATTCTTGATCAAAACTCTCAGCAAGATGGGAATGGAGGGAACCTTTCTCAATATAGTTAAGGCCATCTACCACAAGCCAGAGGCAAATATTGTCCTCAATGGAGAAAAACTGAAAGCCTTTCCTCTAAATTCTGGCACAAGACAAGGCTGTCCTCTCTCACCACTCCTATTCAACATAGCACTGGAAGTACTCGCTATAGCGATTAGGCAAGAAAAGGATATCAAGGGAATCCAGATAGGAAAGGAAGAAGTCAAGCTCTCACTGTTTGCAGATGACATGATACTCTACTTAGAAAACCCCAAAGACTCTATCAAAAAGCTTCTAGAAACAATAGACTCATATAGCAAGTTGGCAGGCTACAAAATTAACACACAAAAATCAATGGCCTTCCTATACACCAATACTAATAAGGAAGAAATGGACATTAAGAAAACAACTCCATTCACTATAGTGTCACACAAACTCAAATATCTTGGAATCAACTTGACTAAAAATGTGAAGGACCTATACAAGGAAAACTATAAAACTCTGCTCCAAGAAATAAGAGAGGACACGCGGAAATGGAAGCATATACCCTGCTCATGGATTGGCAGGATTAACATCATTAAAATGGCAATACTCCCCAAAGCACTGTACAGATTTAATGCGATCCCCCTAAAGATACCCATGACATTCTTCAAAGAAGTGGACCAGGGACTTTTGAAATTTATTTGGAACAATAAACACCCTCGAATAGCTAAAGCAATCATTGGGAAAAAGAATATGGGAGGAATTACTTTCCCCAACTTTAAACTTTACTACAAAGCAATAGTTATCAAAACAGCATGGTATTGGAATAAAGACAGGCCCTCAGATCAGTGGAATAAGCTTGAATACTCAGAGAATGTTCCCCAGACATACAATCATCTAATTTTTGATAAAGGAGCAAAAAATCCTAAATGGAACAAAGAAAGCCTCTTCAACAAGTGGTGTTGGCAAAACTGGGTAGCCACTTGCAAAAAATTGAACTTAGACCCCCAGCTAACATCATGTACGAAGGTAAAATCCAAATGGATTAAAGACCTCGATATCAGCCCCAAAACCATAAGATATATAGAACAATACGTAGGTAAAACACTCCAGGACATTGAGGCTAAAGGCATCTTCAAGGAAGAAACTGCACTCTCCAAGCAAGTGAAAGCAGAAATTAACAGATGGGAATATATTAAGCTGAGAAGCTTCTGCACCTCAAAGGAAATAGTGCCCAAGATACAAGAGCCACCCACTGAGTGGGAGAAACTATTCACCCAATACCCATCAGATAAGGGGCTAATCTCCAATATATATAAGGCACTGACAGAACTTTACAAGAAAAAAACATCTAATCCCATCAAAAAATGGGGAGAAGAAATGAACAGACACTTTGACAAAGAAGAAATACACATGGCCAAAAGACACATGAAAAAAGTGCTCCACATCACTAATCATCAGGGAGATGCAAATCAAAACAACGATGAGATACCACCTCATACCACAGAGAATGGCACACATCACAAAGAATGAGAATAAACAGTGTTGGCGGGGATGTGGGGAGAAAGGAACTCTTATCCACTGCTGGTGGGAATGCCGTCTAGTTCAACCTTTATGGAAAGCGATATGGAGATTCCTCCAAAAACTGGAAATCGAGCTCCCATACGATCCAGCTATACCACTCCTAGGAATATACCCTAGGAACACAAAAATACAATACAAAAACCCCTTCCTTCCACCTATATTCATTGCAGCACTATTTACCATAGCAAGACTCTGGAAACAACCAAGATGCCCTTCAACAGACGAATGGCTAAAGAAACTGTGGTACATATACACAATGGAATATTATGCAGCTGTCAGGAGAGATGAAGTCATGAAATTTTCCTATACATGGATGTACACGGAATCTATTATGCTGAGTGAAATAAGTCAGAGAGAGAGAGAGAAAAACGCAGAATGGTCTCACACATTTATGGGTTTTAAGAAAAATGAAAGACATTCTTGCAATAATAACTTTCAGACACAAAAGAGAAAAGAGCTGGAAGTTCCAGCTCACCTCAGGAAGCTCATCACAAAGAGTGATGAGTTTAGTTGGATAAATAACTACATTTTGAACTGTCCTAATAATGAGAATGTATGAGGGAAATTGAGAACCTGTTTAGAGTACAGGCGGGGGTCGGGTGGGGAGGAGGGAGACTTGGGACATTGGTGATGGGAATGTTGCACTGGTGATGGGTGGTGTTAAAAAAAAAAAAAGACAAACCATGAAAAACTTCCTAAAAGTTGGGAGTCATGTTATATGCTGGTATATGTCATGCTGAAACTTGTTCCAGCTTCAGGGATGAGTGATCCGCACCCCTCTTACTTTTAAGAAGTAACTTACTTTTAAGACTTTTAGGAAGTTTTTTTATGGGTTGAAAGGTCATCTTATATGCCGGCAAATATGGTATATCATTTGTAGACATAGACAAATAGACATTATTTCATCATAGACAGAGTCCACAAGTATGTGGTGATTATATATTATTATGTGCCAGCTACTTGGTTTTGGTTAGGTTTGAATGGTCAAGGCATCACTACATCTTGCAAATATAATCATGACATCTAACAAGGGCAATTCTAGAATTTTTGTTTGTTTGTTTTTGGGGTCACTCTCTGTGGTGCTCAGGAATTACTCTTGGTTCTGCATTCAGGAATCACTCCTGGTAGGTTTGGGTACCATATGGAATGCCAGGGATTGAACCTGAGTCAACCACATGCAAGGCAAACGCCCTACCTGTTGTGCTATTGGTATGGTACAATTCTAAGATTTTTAAAATGTGCTCACCAAGAAAGAGAGCTGGCCTAATTATAAAAGACTATCTATTTGATGTAACCTACAAGATAAAACAAGGTCTAGAAAAGTTTGACTGCCAGTCATAAAGTTGGAGAGAGTGAGAAAATTCAAGACTAGAATGCCTTAGGATTCAAATCTCATAGTTTTGATATAGCAACCTACTTTTCCCCAGAAAATCACCTTCTCCCACCAAAAATGTAATAATTACAAGCCATGAACATCAGAATGGCCACCTCAAAGTAGGAAATGTGCTAGGAGAGTCAAGAATGTGTATCCAACCTAACTAAAGCATATTTTGGGTGGTGGAGAGGGCCTCTTCCTCCCTCAGGGCTTCAGGAATCACTCCTGGCAGTACATAACTTCCGGGAATCCGGGAATCCTGTTCGTGCGTGTGTAAGGCAAGCATCCCTCCAGCCCTGTATTCTAATATTGAGTGTACTCTTACTAAGCAGCTTATGGTAATGCTCAGAAAGAATGAAACCTAAAGAAGCATTTGGGTTTTTTAAATCTTTTAAATCTGGGTAAGAATATCTACATGAAGGAACTAAAATTCACAAAATAGTTGAACTGAGTAGTTCCTCAATAAATAGAATTTCTTGTCTCCTCCTCTGCTGATACACATTGAATTGAACTGACTGAAGAACAGGGCAGCAGAAACCACATTTCAGTTTATTTCTTACCACTTTTTTTAACATAAGATCCATGCTCCAATTCTAAGCCATATTTGTAGATAATTTTTGGCATACCTTCACAAAATCAAACATTTCTACTCTGAACATTTTGGGAGTTAGAAAGCAGAGACTAAACAATTAAATTTAGAGATTTCGTCGCCATACATCCTCTAAAAGGAGAAAGGAAGAAAATAGAGTTTGAAGAAATATTCTAAATTAATTAAACCTCCTGTATAATTTGTTGATTCTCTTTTCCTTATAGATGATTGAAACCCAATTACCTAAGTAAAGAAAATTTGTACATAAGCTTTAAGAATAAGTAAACACAGAAATTCAGATGATTAATTCGGTGCCCTGCCTTTACCTTCTTTTCTTGGCTCCTTGGCTCTCTGTTTTGACTTTTTCCACATGACAGGAAAGATGGCTTCTGTCAGTCACAAGTCTATATCTCCTTTCTAACTCACAAAAGAGAGGGTCTGAACTCCAGCATCTAAAGTTTTAAGGAACATCTTGACTGGTCTGATGTGCTTTCATAACTATCCCCAAATAAACCTCTGTGACCAAAAAGTACAGTATTCCAATGGGCAGAAAACTTACCCAATTTGGGGCTGGAGAGATAGGACAGTGGTAGGGCATTTGCTTGCATGTGGCCAACCCAGGATGGACTCAGGTTTGATCCCCAGCATCCCATATGGTCCCCCAAGTTTGCAGGAACAATTTTTGTACAGAGCCAGGAGTAATCCCTGAGCACTGCCAGGTGTGGCAAAAAAGAAGAAGAAAAAATAATTTGATAGAAGTTACATACAAATGATTCTATTTACACTTTTTTTAATTGGTTTTTGGGTCACACCCGGCAGTGCTCACTTGTTACTCCTGGCTCTATGCTCAGAAATTGCCCCTGACAGGCACAGGGGACCATATGGGATGCCGGGATTCGAACCACAGTCCTTCTGCATGCAAAGCAAAAGCCTTACCTCCATGCTATCTCTCTGGCCCCCTATTTACACTTTCAATATGCAATTACAACACTTTATTTAACACATTTCTGGTGAACAAAAGTACATTACACACATTAAAACTTGGCTTAAGGGATACTGGAGATTTTAGTATAGTAGGTAGTGAATTTACCTGTATTTTATCCCAGGCATCCCATGTGGTCCTGAGCAGCATGAAGAGTAATCCCTGAGCTCAAAGCCTAAATCAAGCCCAAAGCATCACTAAATATGTAGCCCTAAAACAAAACAAAATAAAACAAAACAAAAAAGCAAGCAAATGAACAAACAAAAATTCCAGACTCAGTTACATTTAAGTTCTTGAATATCTCAAGAATTTTAGGCAGTAAGTCTTTTCAACTTATTGAAACTTCCTAGGTTCTGTTTCTCTTGTTTGTTTGTTTGTTTCATTTTCTTTAAAGAAAAATTAAGAAAAGAAAAGGAAGTAGAGTATTCAAGTTACCATTCCTTTATTTACCTAGCAAAAGTACCTAGGCCATTTCCATTCATTCTACGGGAATTAAACCCTCCACTGGAACATAGGAGTGTTTTTTTTTTCCTGAAAACAAGAGGAAATGGGCCTAGAAAATCAAAAAACTAATGGAAATCCACTCAAGATTTCTTTATTAATTTTCCTTCTTTTAGTATTATCTAAAAATGCCCTTGGAGATCCAGGTAGAGTCATGCCCATTTCTTGGTAATAGCTTCCTCTATGCTGATGAACAATTTTGAAACAATACGATGGGAATAATTCCATCTATGTTCATCTCATAAAATTCTTAGCATAACACTGGTATACAATATTAAAATGTCTACATAACATTATTCAAGACATGTATTTACCTCAAAGGGACTTATAATCTATTTGTGCACCATCTTAGATAACTACAGGTCATAATCTATTCATCAGTGTAGTAATGGATTCAGAGTCTACCATGTTTACGAGTCTATGTTTTGCTTTCAGAGAATACAAAAACTTTAGTTTCTTTCCTGAAAGGATAAAGAAAAAGAGTAAAAGATACACAAGACCACTTTAAGCTAGAATTAACATAAAGAGCTCTAAAGTGACTTAATATCTGAACTGGGTTTGGGAAGATAAGTAGAAATATCATTGTGAGAAATGAAAAAATAATAGCATGCAGAAACAAACAAAACCCAGAAAAACTTTAGGTGAATTTCTCATGGTTACAAGATCATGTGGGTAAGAGTGATACATAACAGATATCTTATGAGTATTCATTAATAAATCCCTGACCTAGGATGTTATAGTGCTTCTATACATGCATAACTTTATAGTCAGTCGAGGAGGAGCCACATCTAAATAAACACACCTCTAGGACATATGAAAGGAGGGAGAAAAATTCTATTTATATTAATATGGTATTGGCCGCTTACATTAAGTAAAAAGCTGAACATGGATAGCCATGTATTCATTTCTAAAAATTGATAAAGAGATCCCATATTAATAGAAATGATCACCTCTGAATGAAAAATTACTAATAGGATAAACAGCAGTTATTAAATTGGGGGCTTGTTTTCTCCTTCACTCTTCTGTATTGCTGAGTTGGCTGTTTTCACAATAAGACTGCACATGTTGCTAGTTTCAAAGTAAATTTTGTTTACATAAGTTGGAAGTTTTCCATTAAAATAAGGGACAAATTACTGACAGGATAAAAAATGCAAAATTAAAAATAATAATGTTATTTTTCATTGTCAGTGGGGAAGGCATCAACAGTTATAAAGAATAACATTGTATAAATGACATTTGCCAACAAGCAAATATGTAAGTAGAAATCTTTGCAAGTTATTATGATTTACATGCATATATTCTGTATAGATCTGTATATGTAAATTTATGAAACATTTTTTGTCTTTTTTTTTAAATGTTTTAGCCACACCTGGCAATATTCAGGGACAATACTCCTAACTTTGCTCAGGAAGACTTCCTAGCATGCTCAATTGGCCATATAAGAAGCTGGTGATCGAACCCAGGTTGAGAGAGAGAGTGTTAGGCAAATGCCCTACCCACTGTACTATTGCTCTGGCCCCATACGAATATACCATTTTATAGTAGGCTCTTCCAAAAATATATGCCTGATAATAAAATATGTTATAATGAATAAAAAGTTAAGAGTGGTTAGTTCTGTTTTCAAAATATTGAGTGTTTAAGATGTCAATGATACCTTTGGTGTGCTCTTTTGAGAAATGTACTTAAAGACAACAAAACTGGACACAGAGGTCACAGTGTGTAGAATCTAATTTTAGTTTAGATTTGGTGGTCATCTCCATGAGAACAGTTGAAGATATGAATGGAATGAAAAATATCTTTAGGGAATAATAGGCTCAGCAAGATAAAGACTGAAGAACACTAACAGTAGAATCTTGAGGAAAATCACCCATGAAGAGAAGAAAAACAACATATTCATTGACTATTATTATTTTTGAGAGCCCAAGACATAACACAGTATAGTATGGGTCCTCCTTCCCCTTCTCTGTCCTTCGTTTCTTTCCATTTGCTGCTGCTCTCATAATTAGAGGTCACATGATTACAGATG